>NC_083453.1:5483159-5493159 GCF_020745735.1 Hemiscyllium ocellatum
AGACAGAGAGAGACAGAGAGAGAGACCCAGAGTCATTGCCAGCACAGAGAGAGAGAGAGACAGAGAGAGAGACAGAGAGAGAGAGTGAGTGAGAGAGAAATATTCCCAGAGTCAATGCTAGCTCAGAGAGAGAGAGAGAGAGATAGACCCAGAGTCAATGCCAGCACAGAGAGAGAGAGAGAGTGAGAGAGAGAGACACACCCAGAGTCAATGCCAGGTCAGAGAGAGACAGAGAGAGAGAGAGAGACCCAGAGTCAATGCCAACACGGAGAGAGAGAGAGAGACAGAGAGACCCAGAGTCAATGCCAGCATAGAGCGAGCGAGAGAGAGAGAGAGAGAGAGATAGACCCAGAGTCAATGCCAGCACAGAGAGAGAGAGAGAGTGAGAGAGAGAGCGAGACCCCGAGTCAATGCCAGCACAGAGAGAGAGAGAGAGAGACCCCGAGTCAATGCCAGCACAGAGAGAGAGAGAGAGAGAGAGAGAGAGAGAGAGAGAGAGATACACCCAGAGTCAATGCCAGGACAGAGAGAGAGAGAGAGACAGAGAGAGAGAGTGAGTGAGAGAGAGATATTCCCAGAGTCAATGCTAGCTCAGAGAGAGAGAGAGAGAGATAGACCCAGAGTCAATGCCAGCACGGAGAGAGAGAGAGAGAGAGATAGATCCAGAGTCAATGCCAGCACAGAGAGAGAGAGAGAGAGATAGATCCAGAGTCAATGCCAGCACAGAGAGAGAGAGAGAGAGAGAGGGTGAGAGAGAGACACACACCCAGAGTCAATGCCAGGTCAGAGAGAGACAGAGAGAGAGAGAGAGAGAGAGACCCAGAGTCAATGCCAGCACAGAGAGAGAGAGAGAGAGAGATAGACCCAGAGTCAATGCCAGCACAGAGAGAGAGAGAGAGAGAGAGAGATATAGACCCAGAGTCAATGCCAGCACGGAGAGAGAGTGAGAGAAAGAGACGCAGAGAGAGAGAGAGAGAGACACCCAGAGTCAATGCCAGGTCAGAGAGAGAGAGAGAGAGAGAGAAAGAGAGGTAGATCCAGAGTCAATGCTAGCACAGAGAGAGACAGAGAGACAGAGACAGAGAGAGAGATCGACTCAGAGTCAATGCCAACACGGAGAGAGAGTGAGTGAGTGAGAGAGAGATATTCCCAGAGTCAATGCTAGCACAGAGAGAGAGCGAGACAGAGAGAGAGACAGGGAGACCCAGAGTCAATGCCAGCACAGAGAGAGAGAGAGAGATAGACCCAGAGAGAGACAGAGAGAGAGATAGATCCAGAGTCAATGCCAGCACAGACTGACTGAGAGTGACGGAAGGTCCCAGAGTCCATGCCAGCACAGAGGGAGAGAGGGAGACCCAGAGTCAATGCCAGCACAGAGAGAGAGACAGAGAGAGAGACCCAGAGTCAATGTCAGCACAGAGAGAGAGAGAGAAAGAGATAGCCTCAGAGCCAATGCCAACACGGAGAGAGAGTGAGTAAGAGATATTCCCAGAGTCAATGCTAGCTCAGAGAGAGAGCGAGAGAGAGAGACCCAGAGTCAATGCCAGCACAGAGAGAGAGAGAGACCCAGAGTCAATGCCAGCACAGAGAGAGAGAGAGAGAGAGAGACCCAGAGTCAATGCCAGCACAGAGAGAGAGAGAGAGATAGACCCAGAGTCAGTGCCAGCACGGAGAGAGAGAGAGAGAAAGAGACGCAGAGAGAGAGGAGACACCCAGAGTCAATGCCAGGCCAGAGAGAGAGAGAGAGCGAGATACACTCTCACTCTCTCTCCGTGCTGGCATTGACTCTGGGTCTCTCTCTCTCTCTCTCTCTGTCTCTCTCTGTGTCTCTCTCTCTCTCTCTCTCTGTGCTGGCATTGACTCTGGGTCTATCTCTCTCTCTCTCTGTCTCTCTCTGTGTCTCTCTCTCTCTCTCTCTCTCTCTGTGCTGGCATTGACTCTGGGTCTATCTCTCTCTCTCTCTCTCTGAGCTAGCATTGACTCTGGGAATATCTCTCTCTCACTCACTCTCTCTCTCTGTCTCTCTCTCTCTGTGCTGGCATTGACTCTGGGTCGGTCTCTCTCTCTATCTCTCTCTCTCTCTCTCTGTCCTGGCATTGACTCTGGGTGTATCTCTCTCTCTCTCTCTCTCTCTCTCTGTGCTGGCATTGACTCTGGGTCTATCTCTCTCTCTCTCTCTGTGCTAGCATTGACTCTGGGAATATCTCTGTCTCACTCACTCTCTCTCTCAGTGCTGGCAATGACTCTGGGTCTCTCTCTCTCTGTCTCTCTCTCTGTCACAGAGACAGAGAGAGAGAGAGAGAGCGAGAGAGACCCAGAGTCAATGCTAGCATAGAGAGAGAGAGAGAGAGAGAGAGAGAGATAGACTCAGAGTCAATGCCAACACGGAGAGAGAGTGAGTGAGAGAGAGATATTCCCAGAGTCAATGCTAGCACAGAGAGAGAGAGAGACAGAGAGACCCAGAGTCAATGCCAGCACAGAGAGAGACAGAGAGAGAGAGAGAGAGAGACCCAGAGTCAATGCCAGCACAGAGAGAGAGAGAGAGACAGAGTCAATGCCAGCACAGAGAGAGAGAGAGAGATACACCCAGAGTCAATGCTAGCACAGAGAGAGAGACAGAGACAGAGACAGAGACAGAAAGACCCAGAGTCAATGCTAGCACAGAGAGAGAGAGAGGGAGAGGGAGAGAGAGAGAGAGAGACCCCCAGAGTCAATACCAGCACAGAGAGAGAGAGAGACAGAGACAGAGAGACCCAGAGTCAATGCCAGCACAGAGAGAGAGAGAGAGAGAGAGAGAGACCCCCAGAGTCAATGCCAGCACAGAGAGAGAGAGAGAGAGATAGACCCAGAGTCAGTGCCAGCACGGAGAGAGAGTGAGAGAAAGAGACGCAGAGAGAGAGAGAGAGAGAGACACCCAGAGTCAATGCCAGGTCAGAGAGAGAGAAAGAGAGGTAGATCCAGAGTCAATGCTAGCACAGAGAGAGAGAGAGAGAGAGAGAGAGAGGTAGATAGACCCAGAGAGAGAGGTAGATAGACCCAGAGAGAGAGGTAGATAGACCCAGAGAGAGAGGTAGATAGACCCAGAGAGAGAGAGATAGACCCAGAGAGAGAGAGATAGACCCAGAGAGAGAGAGATAGACCCAGAGAGAGAGAGATAGACCCAGAGAGAGAGAGAGAGATAGAGATAGACCCAGAGAGAGAGAGAGACAGACCCAGAATCAATGCCAGCACAGAGAGAGAGAGAGATAGACCCAAAGTCAATGCCATCACAGTCTGAGTGAGAGTGACGGAAGGACCCAGAGTCCATGCCAGAACAGAGAGAGAGAGAGAGAGAGAGAGAGAGAGGGAGAGAGACTGACCCAGAGTCAATACCAGCACAGAGAGAGAGAGAGAGAGATAGATAGACCCGGGGAGAGAGAGAGATAGACCCGGTGAGAGAGAGATAGACCCAGAGAGAGAGAGAGAGAGAGAGAGAGACCCAGAATCAATGCCAGCACAGAGAGAGAGAGAGATAGACCCAAAGTCAATGCCATCACAGACTGAGTGAGAGTGACGGAAGGACCCAGAGTCCATGCCAGAACAGAGAGAGAGAGAGAGGGAGAGAGACTGACCCAGAGTCAATACCAGCACAGAGAGAGAGAGAGAGATAGATAGACCCGGAGAGAGAGAGAGATAGACCCAGACAGCGAGAGAGATAGAGATAGACCCAGAGAGAGAGAGAGAGATAGACCCAAAGTCAATGCCATCACAGTCTGAGTGAGAGTGACGGAAGGTCCCAGAGTCCATGCCAGCACAGAGATAGAGAGAGAGAGAGACCCAGAGTCAATGCTAACACAGAGAGGGAGAGAGAGAGAGAGATCCAGAGTCAATGCCAGCACAGACAGAGAGAGAGAGAGAGTGACCCAGAATCAATGCCAGCACAGAGAGAGGGAGAGAGAGAGAGACCCAGAGTCAATGCCAGCACAGAGAGAGAGAGAGAGAGAGAGATAGTTAGACCCACAGAGAGAGAGATAGTTAGACCCACAGAGAGAGAGAGATAGTTAGACCCACAGAGAGAGAGAGAGATAGTTAGACTCACAGAGAGAGAGAGAGAGAGATAGTTAGACCCACAGAGAGAGAGAGAGAGAGATAGTTAGACCCACAGAGAGAGAGAGAGATAGTTTGACCCACAGAGAGAGAGAGAGAGAGAGAGAGAGAGATAGTTAGACCCACAGAGAGAGAGAGAGAGAGAGAGATAGTTAGACCCACAGAGAGAGAGAGAGAGATAGTTAGACCCACACAGAGAGAGAGAGATAGTTAGACCCACAGAGAGAGAGAGAGAGAGAGATAGTTAGACCCACAGAGAGAGAGAGAGAGATAGTTAGACCCACAGAGAGAGAGAGAGAGAGAGATAGTTAGACCCACAGAGAGAGAGAGAGAGAGAGAGAGAGATAGTTAGACCCACAGAGAGAGAGAGAGAGATAGTTAGACCCACAGAGAGAGATAGTTAGACCCACAGAGAGAGAGAGAGATAGTTAGACCCACAGAGAGAGAGAGACAGAGAGAGATAGTTAGACCCACAGAGAGAGAGAGAGAGAGAGAGACCCATAGTCAATGCCAGGTCAGAGAGAGAGAGGTAGACCCAGAGTCAATGCTAGCACAGAGAGAGAGATAGACTCAGAGTCAATGCCAGCACAGAGAGAGAGACAGAGACAGAGACAGAGAGACAGAGAGAGAGAGATAGACTCAGAGTCAATGCCAGCACAGAGAGAGAGAGAGAGAGAGAGAGACAGAGAGACCCAGAGTCAATGCCAGCACAGAGAGAGAGAGATATAGACCCAGAGTCAATGCCAGTGCAGAGAGAGAGAGAGAGAGACCTCGACCGAGACCCAGAGTCAGTGCCAGCACAGAGAGAGAGAGATAGATAGACCCAGAGAGAGAGAGAGATAGACCCAGAGAGCGAGAGAGCTGGCATGGACTCTGGGACCTTCCGTCACTCTCACTCACTCTGAGATGGCATTGACTCTGGATCTATCTCTCTCTCTCTCTCTCTCTCTCTGGGACTATCTCTATCTCTCTCGCTCTCTGGGTCTATCTCTCTCTCTCTGGGTCTATCTATCTCTCTCTCTCTCTCTCTGTCTCTGTCTCTCTCTCTCTCTCTCTCTCTCTCTCTCTCTGTGCTGGCATTGACTCTGGGTCTATCTCTCTCTCTCTCTCTCTGTGCTGGCATTGACTCTGAGTCTCTCTCTCTCTCTCTCTGTGCTAGCATTGACTCTGGGTCTGTCTCTCTCTCTCTCTCTCTCTCTCTCTGTGCTGGCATTGACTCTGGATCTACCTCTCTTTCTCTCTCTCTCTCTCTCTCTCTCTGTGCTAGCATTGACTCTGGATCTACCTCTCTTTCTCTCTCTCTCTCTCTCTCTCTCTGACCTGGCATTGACTCTGGGTCTCTCTCTCTCTCTCTGCGTCTCTTTCTCTCACTCTCTCTCCGTGCTGGCATTGACTCTGGGTCTATATCTCTCTCTCTCTCTCTCTCTCTCTGTGCTGGCATTGACTCTGGGTCTGTCTCTCTCTCTCACTCTCTCTGTGCTAGCATTGACTCTGGATCTACCTCTCTTTCTCTCTCTCTCTCTCTCTGACCTGGCATTGACTCTGGGTCTCTCTCTCTCTCTCTCTCTCTCTGCGTCTCTTTCTCTCACTCTCTCTCCGTGCTGGCATTGACTCTGGGTCTATCTCTCTGTCTCTCTCTCTCTGTGCTGGCATTGACTCTGGGTCTCTCTCTCTCTCTCTCTGTCTCTCTCTGACCTGGCATTGACTCTGGGTGTGTCTCTCTCTCTCACCCTCTCTCTCTCTCTCTCTCTCTCTGTGCTGGCATTGACTCTGGATCTATCTCTCTCTCTCTCTCTCTGTGCTGGCATTGACTCTGGGTCTCTATCTCTCTCTCTGTGCTGGCATTGACTCTGGGTCTCTCTCTCTCTCTGTCTCTGTCTCTGTCTCTCTCAGTGCTGCCATTGACTCTGGGTCTCTCTGTCTCTGTCTCTGTCTCTCTCTCTCTCTGTGCTGGCATTGACTCTGGGTCTCTGGGTCTCTCTCTCTCTCTCTCTCTGTCTCTCTCAGTGCTGGCATTGACTCTGGGTCTCTCTGTCTCTCTCTCTCTCTCTGTGCTAGCATTGACTCTGGGAATATCTCTCTCTCTCTCTGTGCTGGCATTGACTCTGGGTCTACCTCTCTTTCTCTCTCTGTGCTGGCATTGACTCTGGGTCTATCTCTCTCTCTCGATCTCTCCTCTCTCTCTCTCTGTCTCTGTGACAGAGAGAGAGAGACAGAGAGAGACAGAGAGAGAGACCCAGAGTCATTGCCAGCACAGAGAGAGAGAGAGACAGAGAGAGAGACAGAGAGAGAGAGTGAGTGAGAGAGAAATATTCCCAGAGTCAATGCTAGCTCAGAGAGAGAGAGAGAGAGATAGACCCAGAGTCAATGCCAGCGCAGAGAGAGAGAGAGAGAGAGAGAGAGAGAGATAGATCCAGAGTCAATGCCAGCACAGAGAGAGAGAGAGAGTGAGAGAGAGAGACACACCCAGAGTCAATGCCAGGTCAGAGAGAGACAGAGAGAGAGAGAGAGACCCAGAGTCAATGCCAACACGGAGAGAGAGAGAGAGACAGAGAGACCCAGAGTCAATGCCAGCATAGAGCGAGCGAGAGAGAGAGAGAGAGAGAGATAGACCCAGAGTCAATGCCAGCACAGAGAGAGAGAGAGAGTGAGAGAGAGAGCGAGACCCCGAGTCAATGCCAGCACAGAGAGAGAGAGAGAGAGACCCCGAGTCAATGCCAGCACAGAGAGAGAGAGAGAGAGAGAGAGAGAGAGAGAGAGAGAGAGATACACCCAGAGTCAATGCCAGGACAGAGAGAGAGAGAGAGACAGAGAGAGAGAGTGAGTGAGAGAGAGATATTCCCAGAGTCAATGCTAGCTCAGAGAGAGAGAGAGAGAGATAGACCCAGAGTCAATGCCAGCACGGAGAGAGAGAGAGAGAGAGATAGATCCAGAGTCAATGCCAGCACAGAGAGAGAGAGAGAGAGATAGATCCAGAGTCAATGCCAGCACAGAGAGAGAGAGAGAGAGAGAGGGTGAGAGAGAGACACACACCCAGAGTCAATGCCAGGTCAGAGAGAGACAGAGAGAGAGAGAGAGAGAGAGACCCAGAGTCAATGCCAGCACAGAGAGAGAGAGAGAGAGAGATAGACCCAGAGTCAATGCCAGCACAGAGAGAGAGAGAGAGAGAGAGAGATATAGACCCAGAGTCAATGCCAGCACGGAGAGAGAGTGAGAGAAAGAGACGCAGAGAGAGAGAGAGAGAGACACCCAGAGTCAATGCCAGGTCAGAGAGAGAGAGAGAGAGAGAGAAAGAGAGGTAGATCCAGAGTCAATGCTAGCACAGAGAGAGACAGAGAGACAGAGACAGAGAGAGAGATCGACTCAGAGTCAATGCCAACACGGAGAGAGAGTGAGTGAGTGAGAGAGAGATATTCCCAGAGTCAATGCTAGCACAGAGAGAGAGCGAGACAGAGAGAGAGACAGGGAGACCCAGAGTCAATGCCAGCACAGAGAGAGAGAGAGAGATAGACCCAGAGAGAGACAGAGAGAGAGATAGATCCAGAGTCAATGCCAGCACAGACTGACTGAGAGTGACGGAAGGTCCCAGAGTCCATGCCAGCACAGAGGGAGAGAGGGAGACCCAGAGTCAATGCCAGCACAGAGAGAGAGACAGAGAGAGAGACCCAGAGTCAATGTCAGCACAGAGAGAGAGAGAGAAAGAGATAGCCTCAGAGCCAATGCCAACACGGAGAGAGAGTGAGTAAGAGATATTCCCAGAGTCAATGCTAGCTCAGAGAGAGAGCGAGAGAGAGAGACCCAGAGTCAATGCCAGCACAGAGAGAGAGAGAGACCCAGAGTCAATGCCAGCACAGAGAGAGAGAGAGAGAGAGAGACCCAGAGTCAATGCCAGCACAGAGAGAGAGAGAGAGATAGACCCAGAGTCAGTGCCAGCACGGAGAGAGAGAGAGAGAAAGAGACGCAGAGAGAGAGGAGACACCCAGAGTCAATGCCAGGCCAGAGAGAGAGAGAGAGCGAGATACACTCTCACTCTCTCTCCGTGCTGGCATTGACTCTGGGTCTCTCTCTCTCTCTCTCTCTGTCTCTCTCTGTGTCTCTCTCTCTCTCTCTCTCTGTGCTGGCATTGACTCTGGGTCTATCTCTCTCTCTCTCTGTCTCTCTCTGTGTCTCTCTCTCTCTCTCTCTCTCTCTGTGCTGGCATTGACTCTGGGTCTATCTCTCTCTCTCTCTCTCTGAGCTAGCATTGACTCTGGGAATATCTCTCTCTCACTCACTCTCTCTCTCTGTCTCTCTCTCTCTGTGCTGGCATTGACTCTGGGTCGGTCTCTCTCTCTATCTCTCTCTCTCTCTCTCTGTCCTGGCATTGACTCTGGGTGTATCTCTCTCTCTCTCTCTCTCTCTCTCTCTGTGCTGGCATTGACTCTGGGTCTATCTCTCTCTCTCTCTCTGTGCTAGCATTGACTCTGGGAATATCTCTGTCTCACTCACTCTCTCTCTCAGTGCTGGCAATGACTCTGGGTCTCTCTCTCTCTGTCTCTCTCTCTGTCACAGAGACAGAGAGAGAGAGAGAGAGCGAGAGAGACCCAGAGTCAATGCTAGCATAGAGAGAGAGAGAGAGAGAGAGAGAGAGATAGACTCAGAGTCAATGCCAACACGGAGAGAGAGTGAGTGAGAGAGAGATATTCCCAGAGTCAATGCTAGCACAGAGAGAGAGAGAGACAGAGAGACCCAGAGTCAATGCCAGCACAGAGAGAGACAGAGAGAGAGAGAGAGAGAGACCCAGAGTCAATGCCAGCACAGAGAGAGAGAGAGAGACAGAGTCAATGCCAGCACAGAGAGAGAGAGAGAGATACACCCAGAGTCAATGCTAGCACAGAGAGAGAGACAGAGACAGAGACAGAAAGACCCAGAGTCAATGCTAGCACAGAGAGAGAGAGAGGGAGAGGGAGAGAGAGAGAGAGAGACCCCCAGAGTCAATACCAGCACAGAGAGAGAGAGAGACAGAGACAGAGAGACCCAGAGTCAATGCCAGCACAGAGAGAGAGAGAGAGAGAGAGAGAGACCCCCAGAGTCAATGCCAGCACAGAGAGAGAGAGAGAGAGATAGACCCAGAGTCAGTGCCAGCACGGAGAGAGAGTGAGAGAAAGAGACGCAGAGAGAGAGAGAGAGAGAGACACCCAGAGTCAATGCCAGGTCAGAGAGAGAGAAAGAGAGGTAGATCCAGAGTCAATGCTAGCACAGAGAGAGAGAGAGAGAGAGAGAGAGAGGTAGATAGACCCAGAGAGAGAGGTAGATAGACCCAGAGAGAGAGGTAGATAGACCCAGAGAGAGAGGTAGATAGACCCAGAGAGAGAGAGATAGACCCAGAGAGAGAGAGATAGACCCAGAGAGAGAGAGATAGACCCAGAGAGAGAGAGAGAGATAGAGATAGACCCAGAGAGAGAGAGAGAGAGATAGAGATAGACCCAGAGAGAGAGAGAGACAGACCCAGAATCAATGCCAGCACAGAGAGAGAGAGAGATAGACCCAAAGTCAATGCCATCACAGTCTGAGTGAGAGTGACGGAAGGACCCAGAGTCCATGCCAGAACAGAGAGAGAGAGAGAGAGAGAGAGAGAGAGGGAGAGAGACTGACCCAGAGTCAATACCAGCACAGAGAGAGAGAGAGAGAGATAGATAGACCCGGGGAGAGAGAGAGATAGACCCGGTGAGAGAGAGATAGACCCAGAGAGAGAGAGAGAGAGAGAGAGAGACCCAGAATCAATGCCAGCACAGAGAGAGAGAGAGATAGACCCAAAGTCAATGCCATCACAGACTGAGTGAGAGTGACGGAAGGACCCAGAGTCCATGCCAGAACAGAGAGAGAGAGAGAGGGAGAGAGACTGACCCAGAGTCAATACCAGCACAGAGAGAGA
>NC_083453.1:5500659-5555659 GCF_020745735.1 Hemiscyllium ocellatum
TCAATGCTAGCACAGAGAGAGAGAGAGAGAGAGAGAGACAGACAGATAGACCCAGAGTCAATGCCAGGACAGAGAGAGAGAGAGAGAGACAGATAGACCCAGAGTCAATGCCAGCACAGAGAGAGAGAGAGAGAGAGAAGAGAGACAGAGAGAGAAAGAGTGAGAGAGAGAGAGTGAGAGAGTGTATGTCCCAGAGTCAATGCCAGCTGAGAGCTTTTGCCATGCCCTTCTCTCAGTGGGGAGTTTTGATCTCTCTCTCCGTCTCTTTCTGGAATACCTTGCAGCTATTGTGTCTGCTTCCACCACCTCCTGTAGCAGGGTGTTCCAGGCACTCACCACCCTTTATGTGAAAAACCTGCCTCACACATCTCTTTTCAATTCCCTTCCTCACACCTTGAACCTGTGTCCCCTAGTAACTGACCCCTCCACCCTGGGGAAATGCCTCATGCTCCTCACTCTATCCCCCATGCCATTCACAATCTTATAAACGTCGATCAGGTTCCTCCTCAACCTCCTGCGTTCCAGTGAAAACAAACCCAGTCTATCCAACCTTTCTTCCTAGCTAAAATCCCCCTTACCAGGCAACATCCTGGTAAACCGTTTCTCTACCCTCTCCAGAACATCCACATCCTTCTGGCTGTGTGGTGACCAGAACTGGACACAATATTCCAAGTGTGGCCTAACTAAAGTTCTATAATGCTGCAGCAGAACTTGTCTGTCCTTATACTCAATGCCCCTTCCAATGAAGGGGAGCATGCCATCGGCCTTTGTTACTCCCTTGTCTCCCTGCGCTGTGACCTTCAGGGAGCTGTGGACCTGCACCCCCAGACCCATCTGCATATCAATCCTCCTGAGGGTCCTGCCATTCACTGTATCATTTCCCCCTGTACCTGACCTTCCAAAATCCAGCACCTCACACCTGTCGGGATTAAGCTCCATCTGCCAGTTTTCAGTCCATGCCTCCACCTGATCTATATCCTGCTGTATCCTCTGACAATCCTCCTCACTATCCACAACTCCACCAATCTTTGTATCGTCCACAAACTTACTAATTAAACCAGCCACGTTTTTCTCCAAGTCATTAATGCAGACCACAAACAGCAGAGATCCCAGCGCTGATCCCTGTGGAACGCCACTGGTCAGAGACCTCCATTCCGAAAAGCATCCTTCCCCCGCTACCCTGTGTCTCTGATGACCATGCCAGTTCTGTACCCATCTTGCCAGCTCACCCTGGTATCATGTAACTTCACCATTTGTACCAGTCTGCCAGGAGGGGCCTTGTCACAGGCTTTACTGAAGACCATGTGGACAGCATTAACCACTTTTCGCTCAATCATTTTGTGTGCCTTTACCCACCTGATGACCTTCCACCTTGACCCCTGCACCAATAACATGCCCACTTCTCACTGGCATGAACTGGCTACCCATTCCTTCCAGCAGAAGTGCTCGACCTCCATGAAGCCGCGCCACTCATGTTGTGGGATGGCTCTGCTCTGTGGAACCGTACACAGCAAGCCATGTCACACAACATGTGCTGCCTAACATAAATTTCCTTTCTGTGCCCAGGCGCTCAGCAGAGAGCCTGGCAGCCTGGTACTGCCCACCTCGACTGCCTCAGACTTGTCAACCTGGGGTGGCATTCTGTCCTGATGTGGTTGCTCCCTAACCCAATGTGCCCTTGGCACTCCGATGGGCCCTGCCAGTGCTGGTGTTCATTATTAATCACTAAAATCACATTTTTTAACTTGAATTTTAATCATTTAAATTCTGCGTGTTTGTTTTTGTTCGTACTTTGGCAAAAGGCTGGCACACTTTTATTTCATTTGATGAAACGATTTCCGACCTTCCCAGAGTGTTCCCATTTCCAGGGTCGGAGAAGTTCTTTGGAGGAGACAGTGGCGCCATGGTAACAGCAGGGCACTGGTAAACCCGAGGCCTAGTCAACTGTTCTGGGGACCTGACTTCAAATCCCACCACTCAAATTCATCAGCCTGGGATATTGAGCTCCCCTCAGGAATGGCGATCATTATTGCCCCCGAGACAAAAGCCCATCACATTTCTTCGTCCTACATGTGACTCCAGTCCCACAGTAAAGTTACTGGTCTCTGATGGCCCAACAGGAGCACTCAGCCAATGGGCAACCAATGCCCAACACCATTTTCTTCCAGGTCAAAACAAGGACTGCAGATGCTGGAAACCAGAGTCTAGATTAGAGTGGTGCTGGAAGAGCACAGCAGGTCAGGCAGCATCCAAGGAGCAGGAAAATCGACGTTTCGGGCAAAAGCCCTTCATCAGGAATAAAGGCAGTGAGCCTGAAGCGTGGAGAGATAAGCTAGAGGAGGGTGGGGGTGGGGAGAGAGTATCATAGAGTACAATGGGTGAGTGGGGGAGGGGATGAAGGTGATAGGTCAGGGAGGGGAGGGTGGAGTGGATAGGTGGAAAAGGAGCTAGGCAGGTTGGACAAGTCCGGACAAGTCATGGGGACAGTGCTGAGCTGGAAGTTTGGAACCAGGGTGAGGTGGGGGAAGGGGAAATGAGGAAACTGTTGAAGTCCACATTGATGCCCTGGGTTTGAAGTGTTCCGAGGCGGAAGATGAGGCGTTCTTCCTCCAGGCGTCTGGTGGTGAGGGAGCGGCGGTGAAGGAGGCCCAGGACCACCATGTCCTCGGCAGCGTGACTGACTTTTGCCCGAAACATAGATTTCGCTGCTCCTTGGATGCTGCCTGAACTGCTGTGCTCTTCCAGCAACCACTGATCCAGAATCATTCTCTTCCCAATTCAATTGCAATTTGACACAAATCTCTCTTGGCTTTCCTGTGAAAGTTCACATCTGCCAAAGTGACTGGTGATTCTGTCAACGATTATTGTCTTGAGAAGTTTCCCTGCCCCCGCCCACCCCCCACCTTCCAAATCTGTCCCCTTATCGAAGTTTATAAAACCATGAGGGACATGAATATGGTAAATAGACAAGGTCTTTTCCCTGGGGTGGGGGGAGTCCAGAACTAGAGGGCATAGGTTTAGGGTGAGAGGGGAAAGATATATATATATAAAAAAGACCTAAGGGGCAAATATTTCATAGAGGGTGGGGCATGTATGGAATGAGCTGCCAGAGGAAGTGGTGGAGGCTGGTACAATTACAGCATTTTAAAAAAGGCATTGGGATGGGTATATGAATAGGAAGGGTTTGGAGGGATATGGGCCGGGTGCTGGCAGGTGGGACTGGATTGGGTTGGGATATCTGATCAGCATGGGCGTGTTGGACCAAAGGGTCCTCTAGAGCGAGAGAAAAGGAGGGGGGGGGGGGGGGGGGGGAAGAAAAGAAGGGGGGGAGGAGGGTGGAGGAGAGAAAGGAGGAATTAACACTTGTAAAGCTTGAGGTGTGTTGGGTGGCTAATCGATCTTCAGGGTCTAGCTGGGACAAATGAGAGAACGCGTTTGGTATGTTAACCAGTTTATTACATTTTTATAAACACATTGTAAACCCAAAGGTAACTTGCTGGATGGTCTCTGGACAAAAAAAAACAGGGCAAGGTGAAGATTTACAAAGTAAAAATCAAAAATATGACATACAAGGACATCAGACATACAGTCAACACAGCATGGTACACCATGAAGTAACAATGTCAATGCTTCCCACAAAGATTTGTTGATCTAGATCGTGAGAAATTACACAGTTCAGAGAACGTTTGAACCACTACATGTCCGACTGCTTCCCCCCTGAATTTCATCAGAAGAGATGAGGTAGGGGGTTCAAGGCCTACTTCAGAGACCATGCTTGCATACAGGAAGAAAAACAATCTGTAACCACCACAAAGTCCTTTCTAAAAAAAAAAGGACAAGTAAAAACTTTTAAAAACCCTCATTTACAAAAATGAAATCAGTTATCAAAAACGTGGAATTTCCTTAAAAACATATCTCTAACGTTTCAGGCCTTGCGACGGTCACTCAGGGGAGGTACATTCTGGTCATCTGAAAAGAAATTTAAAAACCGTTCAGTTTATTTGTTCAAACCCTGACCAGCATATCTTCAAAGACATGGTTGTCCCAAAATCTCTACATATTTTTTTCTCTCTGATAAACAGTTCCTGAAGTTAGAGCAAAGACTGGAGACTTGAAGCCACTGGGAACACAGAACGTATTCACTCAACGCGCTTGGTGGATCAATACCGTGCAAAATATCAAGTATAAAATTAGCTTTTTCAGGAGTATGATATAGCAGGGTGCCTCTTCCTGCTCGTGGTGCCCGAGCCCACCTGGAAAGCTACCCAATGAAGGAGCAGCACCCTAAAAGCTTGGACCTTCAAACAAACCTGTTGGACTATAGCCTAGTGTTGAGAGTTTTCACTTTGAAAGAGTTATACAAATAATCCCATTTCTCTGTTCTTGCCTGGGCACATTTTATGAGTGATGGGGCTCAGCACTGCTGCCTCACGGTGCCAGGGACCCAGGTTCGATTCCAACCCCTGGACAACTGTGTGTGGAGGCAGAGGCTGAACAAGCATGTCAGAAAGAATTTAGAAGACTTAACTGCAGTGACGGAGCAGGGACTGGAGTGCTCGACCGAGTGGCCCACCTCTACTCAACAAGCGAAACCCTGAAGTTCGCCCCAGAGCAGAAATGGATCGTGTCATAATCATAACTGCCAATAAAACCCAACCCCAAGAGCAGATCAGAGGTTAGGAATCCTGCAGCAGGTAACCCCTCTCTTCTCCTCTCTCCCCCCATACACAAGTCAGGAGGGTGATGGAATACTCCCCACTCGCCCCGGGATGGGTGTGGCTCCAACAACACAAGAAGCTTGACCCCATCCAGGACAAAGCAGCCCCCGCTTGATTGGTCCCACACCCCAGAGGAGGAGAGAGAGAATGGTGGCGGAGTGGTTAGCACTGCTGCCTCACAGCACCAGGGACCCAGGTTCAATTCCAGGCAACTGTCTATGTGGGGCTTGTGCACACATTCTCCCAGTGTCTGCGTGGGTTTCCTCCCACAGTCCAAAGATGTGCAGATTAGGGTCACTCGGCCACGCTAAACTGCCCAGTGTAGGTTAGGTGCATCTGGGGTAAATATGGGGTAATAGGGTAGGGGGAAAATGGGTCTGAGTGGGTTCCTCTTCAGAGGGTTGGTGTGGACTTGTTGGGCCAAATGGCCTGTTTCCAAACTGTGGATGGATTCTATATACACACTGATACCAGCCATAGAGATGTACAGCACGGAAACAGACCCTTCAGTCCAACCAGTCCATGCTGACCAGATATCCCAACCCAATCTAGTTCCACCTGCTAACACCTGGCCCATATCCCTCCAACCCCTTCCTACTCATATACCCATCCAGATGCCTTTTAAACATTGCAATTGTACCAGCCTCCACCACTTCCTCTGGCAGCTCATTCCACACACGTACCACCTTCTGTGTGAAAAAGTTGCCCCATAGATCTCTCATATCTTTCCCCTCTCACCTTAAACCTATACCCTCTAGTTCTGGACTCCCCGACCCCAGGGAAAAGACTTTGTCTATTAACCCTATCCATGCCCCTCATGATTTTATAAACCTCTATAAAGTCACCCCTCAGCCTCCAACACTCCAGGGAAAACAACCCCAGCCTGTTCAGTCTCTCCCTGTAGCTCAGATCCTCCAACCCTGGCAACATCCTTGTAAATCTTTTCTGAACCCTTTCAAGTTTCACAACATCTTTCCGATAGGAAGGAGACCAGAATTGCACACAATATTCCAACAGTGGCCTAACCAATGTCCTGTACAGCCGCAACATGACCCTCCCAGCTCCTGTACTCAATACTCTGACCAATACAGGAAAGCATACCACACGTCTTCTTCACTATCCTATCACTCCCTAGGACCTTACCATTAAGTGTACAAGTTCTGCTAAGATTTGCTTTCCAAAAATGCAAATTCACATTTATCTGAATTAAACTCCATCTGCCACTTCTCGGCCCATTGGCCCATCTGATCAAGATCCTGTTGTAATCTGAGGTAATCCTCTTCACTGTCCACTACACCTCCAATTTTGGTGTCATCTGCAAACTTACTAACTGTACCTTTTACGCTCCCATCCAAATCATTTATATAAATGACGAAAAGTAGTGGACCCAGCACCAATCCTTGTGGCACTCCACTGGTCACAGGCCTCCAGTCTGAAAAACAACCCTCCACCACCACCCTCTGTCTTCTACCTTTGAGCCAGTTCTGTATCCAAATGGCTAGTTCTCCCTGTATTCCATGAGATCTAACCTTGCTAATCAGTCTCCCATGGGGAACCTTGTTGAACGCCTTACTGAAGTCCATATAAATCACATCTACCGCTCTGCCCTCATCAATCCTCACTGTTACTTCTTCAAAGAAACTCAAGTTTGTGAGACATGATTCCCCACGCACAAAGCCATGTTGACTATCCCTAATCAGTCCTTGTCTTTCCAAATACATGTACATCCTGTCCCTCAGGATTCCCTCCAACAACTTGCCCACCACCAAGGTCAGGCTCACTGGTCTATAGTTCCCTGGCTTGTCCTTACCGCCCTTCTTAAACAGTGGCACCCTGTTAGCCAACCTCCAGTCTTCTGGCACCTCACCTGTGACTATCGATGATAGAAATATCTCAGCAAGAGGCCCAGCAATCACTTCTCTAGTTTCCCACAGAGTTCTCGGGTACACCTGATCAGGTCCTGGGGATTTATCCACCTTTAACCATTTCAAGACATCCAGCACTTCCTCCTCTGTAATCTGGACATATTGCAAGATGTCGCCATCTATTTCCCTACAGTCTATATCTTCCATATCCTTTTCCACAGTAAATATTGATGCAAAATACTCATTTAGTATCTCCCCCATCTGCTGTGGCTCCACACAAAGGCTGCCTTGCTGATCTTTGAGGGGCCCTATTCTCTCCCTAGTTACCCTTTTGTCCTTAATGTATTTGTAAAAACCCTTTGGGTTCTCCTTAACTCTATTTGCCAAATGTCCCCTTTTTGCCCTCCTGATTTCCCTCTTAAGTATACTCCTACTGCCTTTATACTCTTCTCAGGATTCACTCGATCTATCCGGTCTATACCTGACATATGCTTCCTTCTTTTTCTTAACCAAACCCTCAAATTTCTTTAGTCATCCAGCATTCCCTATACCTACCAGCCTTCCCTTTCACCCTGACAGGAATATACTTTCTCTGGATTCTCGTTATCTCATTTCTGAAGGCTCCCTATTTTCCAGCCGTCCCTTTACCTGCGAACATCTGCCCCCAATCAGCTTTTGAAAGTTCTTGCCTAATACCGTCAAAATTGGCCTTTCTCCAATTTAGAACTTCAACTTTTAGATCTTGTCTATCCTTTTCCATCACTATTTTAAATCTAATAGAATTATGGTCGCTGGTCCCAAAGTGCTCCCCCACTGACACCTCAGTCACCTGCCCTGCCTTATTTCCCAAGAGTAGGTCAAGTTTTGCACCTTCTCTAGTCGGTACATCCACATACTGAATCAGAAAATTGTCTTTGTACACACTTAACAAATTCCTCTCCATCTAAACCTTTAACGCTGTGACAGTCCCAATCTATGTTTGGAAAGTTAAAATCCCCAACCATAACTACCCTATTATTCTTACAGATAGCTGAGATCTCCTTACAAGTTTGTTTCTCAATTTCCCTCTGACTATTGGGGGGGGGGGGTGGGGGGGGGGGTCTATAATACAATCCCAATAAGGTGATCATCCCTTTCTTATTTCAGTCCCACTCAAATAACTTCCCTGGATGTATTTCCGGGAATATCCTCCCTCAGTACAGCTGTAATGCTATCCCTTATCAAAAAATGCCACTCCCCCTCCTCTCTTGCCTCCCTTTCTCTCCTTCCTGTAGCATTTGTATCCTGGAACATTAAGCTGCCAGTCCTGCCCATCCCTGAGCCATGTCTCTGAACTTGCTGCGATATCCCAGTCCCATGTTCCTAACCATGCCCTGAGTTCATCTGCCTTCCCTGTTAGGCCCCTTGCACTGAAATAAATCGATCTCTTTCCTCAATATTTCCCTGGGTCCCACCCCCCCACCTTACTAGTTTAAATCCTCCCGAGCAGTTCTAGCAGACCTCCCTGTCAGTATATTAGTCCCCTTCCAATTTAGGTGCAATCTGTCCTTCGTGTACAGGTCACTTCTACCCCAAAAGAGATTCCAATGATCCAAAAATGTGAATCCTTCTCCCATACACCAGCTCCTCAGCCATGCATTCATCTGCTCTCTCCTCCTATTCCTGCCCTCACTAGCTCGTAACACCAGGAGTAATCCAGATATTACTACTCAAGGACCTCCTTTTTAAATACCTGCCTAACTCTGTAACCTCCCTTCAGAATCTCAACTTTTTCCATTCCTTGACTTTGGGATTGCTTTATAGTCAATGGCCCTGCACAAACCCTTATGAAGCAATGAGTCAGAGCACAGAAACTGATCCTCCAGTCTAACCAGTCCATGCTGACCATAATCCCAAAATAAAGTAGTCCCATCTAACTGCACTTGGTCCATATCCCTGCAAAACTGTGCTACTCCTGCACCTACCAGAGTGCCTTTTAAATGTCCTCACTGTACCAGCATCTATCGCTTCCTCTGGTAGTTCACTCCACACCCTCTGACAAAAAAAAATAAAAGAGGGACAACTTTTACATCTTTCCCCTCTCACCCTAAACCTTCTAGTTCTAGACTCCCCCAACTCAGGGGAAAGACCGTGTCTATTCACTCTATCTATGCCCCTCAATTTTATGAACTTCTATAAAGGCCACCCACCGGTTAAAAAAAGAGTCCCGGCCTATTTTTAGAGCTGAAACCCTCCAACCTCACACATCAGAATCTTTCTTGCGATCCCCTCGTGCTGATCTTTTTTTGCCGATCGACAGATTTTCTGAGGACCCCGACGTTGAACTCAGTGGTTCGCGTTTGTCAAAAAGTCCCTCACTCTCCCCAAAAAAACAAAACACACGCAGTCCAGACTGTGCTCCAACCCTTACCCCAGGGAGATGAAAAGTACCTTTAACAAAAAAAGGGGAAGGCTGATTAAAAAGGAAGCAAAAAAAATTTTAAAAAGCTTAGAGAAATGACAAACACCATAATTTCCAGAGATTGCTCACTCAGGAGCGAGAGATGACCAGGATTAGGTCTAACCAGTATCAATGTTTGGTATGCTTTCCTTTATTGGTCAGTGCATTGAGTACAGGAGTTGGGAGGTCACGTTGCAGCTGTACAGGACTTTGGTTAGGCCACTTTTGGAATACTGCATTCAATTCGGATCTCCTGCCTAGGGGAAAGAGTGTTGTGAAGCTTGAAAGGGCTCAGAAACGATTTACAAGGATGTTGCCAGGGTTGGAGGATCTGAGCTACAGGGAGAGGCTGAACAGGCTGGGGCTGTTTTCCCTGGAGCGTCGGAGGCTGAGGGGTGACCTTATAGAGGTTTACAAAATTATGAGGGGCATGGGATAGGGTAAATAGACAGTCTTTTCCCCCCGAGGTGGGGGGGGGGGGAGTCCAGAACTAGAGGGGCATAGGTTTAGGGCGAGAGGGGAAAGATATAAAAGGGACCGATGGGGAAACTTTTTCCACACAGAGGGTGGTACGTGTATGGAATGAGCTGCCAGAGGATGTGGTGGAGGCTGGTACAATTACAACATTTAAGAGGCATTTGGATGAGTATATGAATAGGAAGGGTTTGGAGGGATATGGGCTGGGTGCTGGCAGGTGGGACTAGATTGGGTTGGGATATCTGGGTCAGCATGGACAGGTTGGACCAAAGGGTCTGTTTCCATGCTGTACATCTGGAGTAGAGTGTGTTATCTGTTGGCTGAAAGTATGTTGCTGGAAAAGTGCAGCAGGTCAGGCAGCATCCAAAGAGCAGGAGAAGAATCGATGTTTCGGGCATGAGCCCTTCATCAGGAAAGTTGGCACAGAGTTTCATTTTGAAAATGCAATAAGTAAAGCTGGTAAAGTAACCCAGGCTTTGGGGAGAGAGGTCAAAGGAGAGAGTTTGCAGGTCATAATGAAATTAAATTGATTATTGCATCCAGTTAGTGGGAGTTGAAATGGAATATTCCAGGAGTAGAAGTCCCTCAGACACGTGGCTCATGTACAAGGATATGCCGTCTCAGAATCCAATTCACAGCATTGCTATTCATCCACTCACCTTCCCGACATCTTCTTACCGTTGAGAAACTTACTCTGACCGAAGACGAAAGGGGATGAGGCTTCATCCTCTTCTGCAGGGGGGCGGGGATTGGGGGACAGAAAAGACAGAAGCACAGCAATTAACATTGACCCATCCCAACTGGATTTTCATCAGCGTTAGACCCATCGGGGACAGGAGACCACTCCAGCATTAAGCTACCAGCAGCAGAAATTCTGTTCTAAAACGGGGGTCAGAAGGAAAGCAAGTCCTCTTTATTGGGGAGAAAGCAGAACCGGAACAAGGATACTCAGCCATGATCGGACTGGATGGGGAAGCAGGCCTGCAGGCCGAATAGCCTGCGCTTGCTCTGATTGGTGATGTTTCTGTGACACTTTGAAACCCTAGAATCCCCACCGTGTGGGAACAGGCCCTTCAGCCCAACAGGTCCACACCGACCCTCTGAAGAGGAACCCGCCCAGATCCATTCCCCCTACAGTATATTCACCCTAACCTGCACATCCCTGGGCACTATGGGACAATTTAGCATGGCCAATCCACCCTAACCTGCACATCCCTGGGCACTATGGGACAATTTAGCATGGCCAATCCACCCTAACCTGCACATCCCTGGGCACTATGGGGTAATTTAGCATGGCCAATCCCACCCTAACCTGCACCATCCCCGGGCACTATGGGACAATTTAGCATAGCCAATCCACCCTAACCTGCACATCCCTGGGCACTATGGGGTAATTTAGCATGGCCAATCCCACCCTAACCTGCACCATCCCCGGGCACTATGGGACAATTTAGCATAGCCAATCCACCCTAACCTGCACACCCCTGGGCACTATGGGTAATTTAGCATAGCCAATCCACCCTAACCTGCAATGCAGAGAGCTCTCCGGGCCAGAGGTGGAACATACCTGCTAATTCCTTCTAGTTGAGCACCCTGAGATAGAAGTGAGAGCACGCGAGAGAATTCCACTTCAGAATAGAACCAGTCGGACTCAAGATTGGGACACATGCAGAGTCTAACCTCTCTCCTTTTAATGCATTGTCTGCGCTGAGATTTTTTTTGTTTTAAAATATAAAATCTGAAGTATCTTGAATGCAACTTTGAACTTCTGGGAGTTACATATTGGTGAACCGAAACTAGCAAACTACCGGATGAAGCAGCAGCACTCTGAAAGTTTGTGCTTCCAAAGAAACCTGGTGTTAGAACATAGAACAATACGGCACAGAATAGGCCCTTCGGCCCGCCATGTTGTGCCGAACATTTGTCCTAGCTTAAGCACCTATCCAATTGCCGCTTAAAGGTCCCCAATGAATCTGACTCTGCCACTCCCACAGGCAGCGCATTCCATGCCCCCACCACTCTCTGGGTAAAGAACCCACCCCTGACATCCCCCCTATACCTTCCACCCTTCACATTAAATTTATTGCGGGATTTAACTCTGGGATTCCAGGCAGTGCAAACCAAGACACTTTCCATTGGGAAGAGTTTATTGACTTATTCACAATCCAGAGCTTCCCCAGCACTTTGTTTCAGATCCCCAGTTCTTGGTGTGAATTGATTTTACTTTTCATTACGATATCCAGTTGTGAAGACACCAGAAAAGCAACAGTTCTGCCATTTTCCTATTTTCATCAACAGCATTCCAATCGGCAGTTTTGATGGAGCACCATTGCTGTAAATAACTGTTGACTTGATCATCCCTTGCAAATCCCCTTTCACTCCCTCCACATGGCTTTTACTGGAGAAAAGATGGGACAAGGTGGTAATGAATATCACCATGGGAAATCAGTGACGTGCAAGAGACAGTAAAGGGATTTAAAAAAAAATAGAATCCCTACTCTGTGGAAAATAGACCATTCAGCCCAACAAGTCCACACCGGCCCTCCGAAGAGTAACTTCCCCAGACCCATTCCCCTATTATACATTTACCACTGACTAATGCACCTAACCTGCACATCCCTGGGCACTATGGGACAATTTAGCACGGCCAATCCACCCTAACCTGCACATCCCTGGGCACTATGGGACAATTTAGCACGGCCAATCCACCCTAACCTGCACATCCCTGGGCACTATGGGACAATTTAGCACGGCCAATCCACCCTAACCTGCACATCCCTGGGCACTATGGGACAATTTAGCATGGCCAATCCACCCTAACCTGCACATCCCTGGGCACTATGGGACAATTTAGCACGGCCAATCCACCCTAACCTGCACATCCCTGGGCATTATGGGACAATTTAGCATGGCCAACTTACCTGAACCTGCACCTCTTTGGTGCTGTGGGAGGAAACCCATGCAGACACAGGGAGAATGTGCAAACTCCACACAGACAGACAGTCACCCAAGGTGGGAATCGAACCCGAGACCCTGGTGCTGAGAGACAGCAATGCTAACCACTGAACCGCTCCAGAATGTGAAGGTCTGCACTAGATTTGGAGAGGGACAGTCTCGTGTACACAGTCATGTCAATGGAAACTTGCAAAAACCACAAAGCCAGACAACAGTCACTCAGATAAAGGGAAACGATTACCAGTAGAAGAGACAACGAGAGTGCTCTCCATTCTGCAGAGCAAAACCAGGACTACATATAATGCAAACCACACGCTCTGTTTCATCATGTTTCATATATTTTTAACCATTCACCAGTTATCTGGCTTTTGTTTGGGACAGTTTTGCATCTATTTTAACATTTTATGGCCTTTTTAGACATCGATAGCTAGACGTCGGTGTGAGCACGAAAATGGACCCTTCAGTCCAATTGGGTTTCCTAACTCAATCTAGTCCCACCTGCCAGCACCCAGCCCATATCTCTCCAAACCCTTCCTATCCATATACCCATCCAAATGCCTCTTAAATGTCGGAATTGTACCAGCCTCCTCTACATCCTCTGGCAGCTCATTCCATACATGTACCACCCTCTGAAAAAGTTGCCCCATCGGTCCCTTTTATATCTTTCCCCTCGCACCCTAAACCTATGCCCTCTAGCTTGGGACACCCCCACCCCAGGGAAAAGACTTTATTCACCCTATCTATGCCCCCCATGAGGTTATAAACCTCTATAAAAGGCCACTCTTGCAGACACCTGAGAAAAAAGGTTCAGCCTGTTTTTATAACAGAAACCCTCCAATCCCAGCAACCTCATGCATCAAAATCTTTCTTGCGATCCCCTCGTCCCAGGCACAGGCACAGGCACCAACCCTACCAGAGGGGGATGAAAGTTACCATAGGCTCCAGAGGTTGCTCACTCACTCTGTGCATGATAACCAGGAGAAACGTTTACCCAGAGGATCAAAATATTGCAAGTTCCGTGGTGAACTTGAAAAGGCAGATGGTACAGGCATAGAACCTGTCCTGTCAGCCTCACAACTAGCCAACTGAGTGAAGCACTCCCATAAAGATACAAGGAGGGAACAAAGAGACCTTGGAGTGCAGGTTCATAGCTCCTTGAAAGTGGAGTGGCAGGTAGATAGGATAGTGAAGAAAGGGTTTGGTATGCTTTCCTTTATTGGTCAGAGTATTGAGTACAGGGGTTGGGAGGTCATGTTGCAGCTGTACAGGACATTGGTTAGGCCACTGTTGGAATATCGTGTTGAATATCAGAAAAGGTGTTGTGAAACTTGAAAGGATTCAGAAAAGATTTACAAGGATGTTGCCAGGGTTGGAGGATTTGAGCTACAGGGAGAGACTGAACAGGCTGGGGCTGTTTTCCCTGGAGCGTCGGAGGCTGAGGGGTGACTTTATAGAGGTTTACAAAATCATGAGGGGCATGGATAGGGTAAATAGACGAAGTCTTTTCCCTGGAATGGGACAGTCCAGAACTAGAGGGTATAGGTTTAGGGTGAGAGGGGAAGATATAAAAGGGACAACGTTTTCACACAGAGAGTGATACGTGTGTGGAATGAGCTGCCAGAGGAAGTGGTGGAGGCTGGGACAATTACAGCATTTAAGAGGCATCTGGATGGGTATATGAATAGGAAGGGTTTGGAGGGATATGGGCCGGGTGCTGGCAGGTGGGACTAGATTAAAAACATAGAACAATACAGCACAGAACAGGCCCTTCGGCCCACGATGTTGTGCTGAACATCTATCCTAGATTAAGCACCCATCCATGTACCTATCCAATTGCCGCTTAAAGGTCGCCAATGATTCTGACTCTACCACTCCCACGGGCAGCACATTCCATGCCCCCACCACTCTCTGGGTAAAGAGCCCACCCCTGACATCTCCCCTATACCTTCCACCCTTCACCTTAAATTTATGTCCCCTTGTAACACTCTGTTGTACCTGGGGAAAAAGTCTCTGACTGTCTACTCTATCTATTCCTCTGATCATCTTATAAACCTCTATCAAGTCACCCCTCATCCTTTGCCGTTCCAACGAGAAAAGGCCGAGAACTCTCAATCTATCCTCGTACGACCTATTCTCCATTCCAGGCAACATGCTGGTAAATCTTCTCTGCACCCTCTCCAAAGCTTCCACATCTTTCCTATAGTCAGGTGACCAGAACTGCACACAGTACTCCAAATGTGGCCTAACCAAAGTCCTGTACAGCTGCAACATCACTTCACGACTCTTGAATTCAATCCCTCTGCTAATGAACGCTAATACACCAGAGGCCTTCTTACAAGCTCTATCCACCTGAGTGGCAACTTTCAAAGATCTATGTACATAGACCCAAAGATCCCTCTGCTCTTCCACCTGACTAAGAACCCTACCGTTAACCCTGTATTCCGCATTCTTATTTGTCCTTCCAAAATGGACAACCTCACACTTGACAGGGTTGAACTCCATCTGCCACTCCTCAGCCCAGCTCTGCATCATATCTAAGTCCCTTTGCAGCCGACAGATTGGTTTGGGATATCTGGTCAGCATGGACCGAAGGGTCTGTTTCCGTGCTGGACATCTGACTGAGCCCAAAGCAGAAAAGCTCCCAACACGGAGGAGGGGACAGAGGGAGGCAATAGGTTATATTCAACATCATAACCTTTCGTAAAGCGAGAGCGAGCGATTCAGCAAAACTTGCTCACCATCATCCCAGCTCTCCAAGCAGCAATGTCTCGCTCGGTTACTGGCTTGTGGTGTGGAGTTCAAAAAGTCAGCTGGGACAGTGAATTCTGGAAGATAATAAGCAGAGATGAACTGAGAGAGAAAACGAAAGAAAATTCAGAGTTTTCTTCCAATCTGTCAACATGGGCTCGAGACAGACAGACACCCCAACCTCCACCCCCAGTCTCCCAATGGTTATGGGAAAAAGTCCCCATAGTCTTACCGGATCTGGGTCTAGCGAGGGAGCTGGCGGGTGGTGGTTTAACTGGAGGGCCAGCCAAGGGGAGAGGGTGAGAAGGGCAGCTCTTCCCGGTACCCACAGCTGGTGATCAGAATTGAACCTACGATTGTTGACACCCCCCACCAACAACGCCAATTAACAGGACACTGCGAGCAATCTTTAGCATCTCAACATGCCCAGCAAGATAGAGTGGGTATCCCCCTTAATCTATCGTGGGGATGTGGGCATCCTGGCTAGGCTGGCATTTACCCAGAGTGGTCCAGAGGGTGGTTATGAGTCAGTGACATTGATGTGGGTCTGGAGTCACATGTAGACCAGACTTCCTACCCTAAAGGATCATAGAGTCCCTAGAGTGTGGGAGCAGGCCATTCAGCCCATCGGGTCCATGTTGACCCTCTGAAGAGCATCCTACCCAGGCTCACCTTATGCCTGTAATCTTGCTTCGCCCACGGCCAATCCACCCTAACCTGCACATCCCTGGGCACTATGGGACAATTTAGCATGGCCAATCCACCCTAACCTGCACATCCCTGGGCACTATGGGACAATTTCCCATGGCCCAAGATGTTAGAGTGGATAGCTCATGCTAAACCGCCCCACAGATGTACAAGATGAGGGGCACAGACGGAGTGGATAGCCAGAGGGTTTTCCCCAGGGCAGAAATGTCTATCATGAGGGGGGCATAATTTGAAAGGTGATTGGAGGGTGGTTTGGGGGAGATGTCAGAGGTAGGTTCTTCACACAGTAGTGGGTGCATGGAATGTGGTGGTAGAAGAGTCAGACATTAGGGACATTTCAGCGACTCTCGGATAGACACATGGAAGATAGTACAATGAAGGGTGTGTAAGTTAGTTTGATGTTAAGAGTAGGATAGAAGGCCGGCACAACATGGAGGGCCAACAGGCCTGTACTGTTTGATGTTCTAACCTGCGCTGTTTCAGACTGTGGGAGCAAGCCAGCACAGACACAGGGAGAAGGTGTCTAGTTTGCACAGACACCAGAGGCTGGAATCGAACCGGGGTCCCTGGCACTGTGAGGGAGCAGTGCTAACCACCAAGCCACCCCAAAGGCACTTTTACAACAATGATAATTGTCACGGTCACTAAAGGCCAGCTTTATATTCTGAAAGAGAATTTAAACCCCACCAACTGCTGTAGTTGGATTTGAACCCATGTTCCTTGGGCATTAGCCTGGGATGGGGAGGGGGTGGCGATATCACCACCGCACCAAGATGGACTCCAGCCAATCACCGGAATGTATCTAGCCTCCAGCACTCACGTCCCTCCCTCACACTCTAGGTTTCCTGACGAAGAGCAACCACATGATCCCAGAAAACAAACCAAAATTCCCAACAGCCCTCTCCTCCAAGCAATGGCGGGGGCCCGTGGAATTGGGGAACACGGCCTCAGACATCGAGCTAGCAGTGACAGACGAGCCACGACCCGCTCTCCTGTTAAAGTTTAGAGTGAGGTGACCAGATGGTTTACTCTAACATAACCAGCAGTAAATAGATAGCAGCAACCACTTCCCGAAACAGCTCAAAACGTGAAAGAAATTCACAATTCAAAAGAAAAATATTACAAAGATTGGGTAGGGTAATGTGGGAGCGTTTCCTCGTCCCCAACGTTAGCCTGACCTCCTCAGCAAGGCTACCATAGCACCCATTACTTCCTGAAGGGACCTGCTCATGGTAGCAATCCGATCTATACAGCATACGGCCAGAGGTTAGAGCGCTTGCGGTCTCTATCGGAACTGGGGTCAGGTATGGCTGGCAAGGTGTCACAGCTGGCTTACTGGGTCTGAGCCCAGCTTCAGTCCTAAACATCTGGAGGCAGTAGGAGCTGTAATAATTGTTATGTCGTTCAGTACTACGTGACAGCAGCTCAAGTTGGGTCACTAACCCTGCTGGAGGGAAACACCAACATGGCAGAGGACGGCTCAGTGATTGACACAGCTACCTCAGTGCCAGGTTCAATCCCAGCCTCCAGCAACGGTGGAATTTCGCATGTTCTCCCAGTGTCTGCACAGGTTTCCTCCCACGGTTCAAAGCTGCCATGCTAAATTGTCCCATAGTGCCCAGGGATGTACAGGTTAGGGTGGATTGGCCATGCTAAATTGCCCCATAGTGTCCCAGGGATGTGCAGGTTAGGGTGGATTGGCCATGCTAAACTGTCCCATAGTGCCCAGGGATGTGTAGGTTAGGATGGATTGGCCATGCTAAATTGTCCCATAGTGCCCAGGGATGTGCAGGTTAGGGTGGATTGGCCGTGCTAAATTGTCCCATAGTGCCCAGGGATGTGCAGGTTTGGGTGGATTGGCCATGCTAAATTGTCCCATAGTGTCCAGGGATGTGCAGGTTAGGGTGGATTGGCCATGCTAAATTGTCCCATAGTACCCAGGGATGTGCAGGGTTACAGGGATAAAAATGAGGTGGGATGCTCTCAGAGGGTTGGTGTGGAGCCAAAGGGGCTGAATGGCCTGCTTCCACACTGAAGGGCTTCTGTGAAGAAGGTCATAAATAAACAAAAAAGAAGCAATGTTTGTCCTTCCATAGAATCATATAGTCCACAAAAGGTCCCTTCAGGTGATCCAGTCTGTCCCACCAGTAAAATAAACATTGCCTGGGGAAATCCATGTGCACTTGCACACTGCTGTGGAGCTTAAACTCATTTCTCCCTCCCTGGCGGTCTTCCTGCCCACTGGTTGTGCTCAGGACCAGTCAGAATATGGTTTCCTCACCAATGCTCTGCGTGCCACTCTCTGCTGCCAACTTGCCATCCTCACAGTGGAGGAGATGGCGCTGAAATTCAGGTTGAGGAATTCGGTGCCTGGCATTAAAGGGGCAGACCCGAATCATGTTTGCCAGTTCAGGGTGATTCTGAAAAAGGGAACAAAAGACAATTTAAAAAAAACAACACAATCTCTAACCTCCTCCAGTCCTAAACAGTCCCTCCGTAGCTCAGCTTGAACATTTTGACAATGAGCAAACAGTGTGTTCACCAAATCTGGGGGGCCACAGTTCACTGATACATTGAGAAAAGCAGTCATTGGCTGACCAGTATTTATTGCCGGCCCCTAGCTACCCTTGAGCTGAGCAGCGTGACCATTTCAGAGGACAGTTGAGAGTCAGCCATATTGGCTGTGTGGTCTGGAGTCATGCGTAGGCCCAGACCAGGTAAGGGTGGCAGTTTCCTCCTGTGACGGGCATTAGTGAACCAGATGGGACTCTTTCTCCCCAACAACAGATTCTTGGTCGTTAGATTCTTAATTTGAGACTTTTAAAAGAAAACAACTATTGAATTCACATCTCGCCATGGTAGAATTTGAACCGGGGTTCTCAGACCATTAGCGGAGTTTCTGTATTACACAGGGGGGCATCACCCAGGTTAAACTCCCAAGAGATGGGCAACACATTGTTGAGAGAGTTAACATCACGGGGACTGGAACACACAAAAAAAAAAAATCAATTAGGCTTCAGGGAAAAAAAAATCTAAAAAGGCTGAAAATCAAGCAGCAACAAAACGGATCTTAAAACAACGCGATTGTGAAAACGGGCACTTACTTCCCGACACTTCACCAGGTGGTAAGGAAAGCGACTGCTTCGGATCTGGTGGCTGCGGTCGTAGGGACAGACCAGGAGTTGGTCGGAATTCATCACACTCAGCGTCAGTCTTAAGTGAGAACAGACACCATCCACACTTCAGCTTCACTCTGCTGGCTGGTACACGTGCCTTTGCTGTGGGTCTGAAGTCACGGAGGCCATATCAGGGAAGGAGGGCTGATAGCCTTCCTGAAAAGGAAAGGTCAGGTCATGGAGTCTGTGCCATTCAGCACGGAAACAGACCCTTCGGCCCAACCCGTCCATGCCGACCAGATATCCCAACCCAATCTAGTCCCCCCTGCCAGCACCCGGCCCATATCCCTCCAAACCCTTCCTATTCATATACCCATCCAAATGCCTCTTAAATGTTGTAATTGTACCAACCTTCACCACATCCTCTGGCAGCTCATTCCATACACGTACCACCCTCTGTGTGAAAACGTTGCCCCTTAGGTCCCTTTTATATCTTTCCCTTCTCACCCTAAACCTATGCCCTCTAGTTCTGGACTCCCCCCACCCCAGGGAAAAGATTTCATCTATTTATCCTATCCGTGCCCCTCATGATTTTATAAGCCTTTATAAACAGGTCATCCCTCAGCCTCCGACACTCCAGGGAAAACAGCCCCAACCTATTCAGCTTCTCAGGGATATTGCCGGTGTGTTGGAGGGTTCGAGTGATAGAGAGCGTCCTGTGCATTTGCGACATGACTTCCCAACTCAGACTTGTGGGCACAGTGGTTAGCACTGCTGCCTCACAGCATCTGAGACCCGGGTTCAATTCCCGCCTCAGGCGACTGATTGTGTGGAGTTTGCACGTTCTCCCCGTGTCTGCGTGGGTTTCCTCCGGGTGCTCCGGTTTCCTCCCACAGTCCAAAGATGTGTGGGTCAGGTGAATTGGCCATGCTAAATTGCCCGTAGTGTTAGGTAAGGGGTAAATGTAGGGGTATGGGTGGGTTTCGCTTCGGCGGGTCGGTGTGGACTGGTTGGGCCGAAGGGCCTGTTTCCACATTGTAAGTCTAATCTAATATGCCATACACTGACCAAGTGAAAGCAAATGTACCAAAATGGCTGCTACACCACCCTCTCTACCCGAGAGTCCAGTTTCAAGGAGCTATGAACCTGCACTCCAATGTCTCCCCAGGACCTTACCATTGGGTGTATAAAGTCCTGCCTTTGCAGAGCAGTTTTGGTTCCTCAGAACCTTTCCCACTTTTATCAAGATCTCCCGCATGTCCTCTTGAGGGGCTTGGGTGTTCCAGTGTCTTCACGCACAGAGAGAGACACACACAGACACCACAATAAAAGACAGGGCTGGATTCTCCATTCACCAAACCTCAGAACTTTTGAGCCATTAAATTATAATGGAAAACCATTGGTGGGGGGGGGGGGGGGGGGTGCCAAGGAACGACAAACCATGAGACTCACCTGCTTAAAAATATATAGGATCAGGCACAAGTTAAGTCAGCTCAAAAGCCACTGGTTGGAAGCATTTCAGAGAAACATGGGAGGGGGGGGGGGGGGGGGAGAAGGCATTTTGCCACTGCACACCAGTCTTTGTTAGCTGACTGCTCTGACCCCTAAGTACACAGGCTTTCTCCACCCAGAAACCAGGCACACCACAGGCCAGAGGCCAAACACAAACAGGCCCCTCCAGCCAAGGGAGAGGTGAAGGAGTGCAGCACCTCCATACCTGGCCAAAACACAGCCCCACAGTGAACTTACTTCGCTCCGGGGCGAGCCACAGCACAGCCTTCCCCCTCTCCCTCCTCAACCTCCTGCGGCTCTACAGAGAAACAGACAAACTCACTCTCACGTGGGAATAAGGAACGATCCGATGACTGTGTTGCCTCAGCTCCTCCCCCAAGCCCTGATATCCACCAATGATGGCACACCCTATTGCCTTCCTTGGCAGGCTCTTCCAATCAAGTCGTTCTGGGATTTACATATTCATGAATGGAAACCTGCATCCCCCCCCCCCCCCCCCAATCGAAGGAGTTAAAGACATAACAGCTAGCCAGCTTTGCCCAATACAGTGGAGCAGTGTGGTGGCTCAGGGGTTAGCACTAGTGCTAGGCTGTGGGTTCAATTCCTGCCTTGGGTGACTGTCTGTGGGGAGTTTGCACATTCCCTGTCTGTGTGACAGAGGGGTGTGTTAATAAGTCTGGTTGGGTTACTCTTTGGAGGGCTGGTGTGGGCTCATTGCCCCAAAGGGCCTGTTTCTACACTGGAGGCAGTCTTAAAAAAATTTGCATGACTCCATGGCCTTATGCTGTAAATTCTGTGTCCTACAATCCTGCTGAAGGAGCAGTGCTCTGAAAGCTAGTGCTTCCAATTAAACCTGGTGTTGTGAGATTTTTAACTTTGTCCACCCCCACAAGCGACCAAGGGGACTGGAACTTGAGATGGGCATTTGGTCAGAGAGTCTGCGCAGCAGTGAAACAGACCCTTCAGCCCACACGTCAACAAACATCACTCGACCTGCATGTGTTCCTCGGCCAACCACTCCCCATGTTTTCAGTACCCAGTCAGGCACTTGCTGGTGTGAAGATGCCAGGTTGTGGTGACTCCACTGACAGAAATCTGTGCTCTCCGGTCTGTTCCCCAGGACGTACACCGAGACAAACATCGACTGCACCTGGAGGGCCATCAACGCAGTGAAAGATACACTTTCGTCTGCTTGAAACCGTCGGCCTTCCAGAGCAAGGAGTTGACCCAGACCAGTACATGGCAGACTGGTACGTTCCAAGGTCCCGGAGCACGTGCTGGGGGACACACTGAAGTTTGAGACACAGTGGGGAAAGACCACTCCCTTTAAGGTCTTTCTGCCGAAGTACAATGGGGCTCTGTTAAGACCTGGAACCCCCTCAACCGGCTTGAAGGATCACAAATAGTTTCCTGGCAAAATTAGCAAATACCCCTTTATTGTAATTGGATGGAAACGCTGAGGAATGGCAAATCCCACGGAACTTTATTCTGAAAAGTCGTCGCAAAACTGTTTCTGGACCTTTGTATGGAGGCCATGTTGTAGCTGTACAGGACATCGGTTAGGCCGCTGTTGGAATATTGCGTGCAATTCTGGTCTCCTTCCTATTGGAAAGATGTTGTGAAACTTGAAAGGGTTCAGAAAAGATTTACAAGGATGTTGCCAGGGTTGGAGGATCTGAGTTACAGGGAGAGGCTGAACAGGCTGGGGCTGTTTTCCCTGGAGCGTCGGAGGCTGAGGGGTGACCTTAGAGAGATTTATAAAATCATGAGGGGCATGGATAGGGTAAATAGACAAAGTCTTTTCCCTGGGGTGGGGGAGTCCAGAACTAGAGGGTATAGGTTTAGGGTGAGAGGGGAAAGATATAAAAGGGGCCTGAGGGGCAACTTTTTCACACAGTGGATGGTGTGTGTATGGAATGAGCTGCCAGAGGAAGTGGTGGAGGCTGGTACAATTACAACATTTAAGAGATATTTGGATGGGTATATGAATAGGAAGGGTTTGGAGGGACATGGGCCGGGTGCTGGCAGGTGGGAATGGATTGGGTTGGGATATCTGGTCGGCATGGACAGGTTGGGCCGAAGGGTCTGTTTCCGTGCTGTACATCTCTATGACTCTATGTACTTCTAGTTGATAAAGCAGGGTGCTGGAAAAGCACAGCAGGTCAGGCAGTGTCCGATGACCAGGAGAGTCAGGCGTGATCCCTTAATCAGCTTTCTGTGATATGGAGAGATCATTTTCAGAATAAAGTATATCCTTGTGACTTTGAGATGGCCTTCTGCAGCAATGCACAACATCCTACCTTTCCTGACGTAAATGTCTTCAAAACCTTTCCACACCAAGAGGCTGAACTCAATCGAAACTATCACTGAAATGCCTGACAAAGGAAGTTCAACATCACAGACAGACCCCAACCTCACACCTGTGTGGAGTGTGCACATTCTCCCCATGTCTGCGTGGGTTTCCTCCGGGTGCTCCGGTTTCCTCCCACAGTCCAAAAATGTGCGGGTCAGGGTGGATTGGCCATGCTAAATTGCCCATAGTGTTAGGTAAGGGGTAAATGTAGGGGTGGGTTGCGCTTTGGCGGGTCGGTGTGGACTTGTTGGGCCGAAGGGCCTGTTTCCACATTGTAAGTAATCTAATCTAATCTAGTGCATTGTTTGAGCTGAGATGTCACCTTTTTTGATTAAAAAAAAGGTTATCTCAGGAATGTGACTTCTGGGATTTACATATGAATGAACTGAAACCATTCTAAAGGATGAGAGCCTGAACAGCAATCTCAGTTCGTTGGATATATCCCAAAGTTCTATGACACGAAGATCTTTGGCTGCAAATTCTGTGTCGTGTGGTCCAACCCCACCTGATGAAGGAGCGTCGCTCCGAAAGCTAGTGTGCTTCCAATTAAACCTGCTGGACTATAACCTGGTGTTGTGTGATTTTTAACTGTGTCCACCCCAGTCCAACAACAGCATCTCCAAATCCTGACAAGGGATGAACATTGTGGAAACTGAAAAATGCATTGGGACACATCGGGGGGGAGCAGGGCGGAAACACTAACCATAATATCTTTTGCACTTTCTACAAATTCCACTTGGAATAGGTCCCACAATCAGGAGTGCAGGGCAGACGTAGAATATATCGTACAATTTGAATTATCCGGCAAATTCTGCAGGGGTTGGAGCTGATGTGAAACTGCAGTTTTCCATCCAAATGTGCTGACTGAAGGAGAGACATGAGGCTGACATGGTGCTGAGGGTGGACTCCCGGGACTAAGGACAAAACTCAGTCTGAGAGTGAACCACAACAAGCAGATGTGTGTTCAGGCCCTCAGGGCGATTCATCACAAGGATCTGAGAGAAGGAGAGTGAGGTAGAGAGAGAGAGAGAGAGAGACAGAGCGACATGGAGAGGGCGAGGGAGGGGGTTCCAGAGGTTACAGAGCAGACAGCACGGGTCCTAGTTGTCAGGGACAAAAACGAGACTCTGAGTGAAAGGTGATCACAGGGGCTGGAGGGGGGGTGTAGGGGCTGGAGGGGGGGGTAGGGGCTGGAAGGGGGGGTAGGGGCTGGAGGGGGGGTGTAGGGGCTGGAGGGGGGGTAGGGGCTGGAGGGGGAGGTAGGGGCTGGAGGGGGAGTGTAGGGGCTGGAGGGGATGTAGGGGCTGGGGGGGGTAGGGGCTGGAGGGGGGGTGTAGGGGCTGGAGGGGGATGTAGGGGCTGTAGGGGGGTGTAGGGGCTGTAGGGGGATGTAGGGGCTGGAGGGGGGTGTAGGGGCTGGAGGGGGTGTAGGGGCTGGATGGGGATGTAGGGGCTGGAGGGGGGTGTAGGGGCTGGAGTGGGGTGTAGGGGCTGGATGGGGATGTAGGGGCTGGAGGGGGGTGTAGGGACTGGAGGAGGTACAGGGACTGGAGTGTGGGGGGTGGGTAGTGGCTGTCGGTGGGGTAGGGGCTGGAGGGGGGTTAAAGGGCTGGAAGGGGCTGGAGAACGTTACAGCGATGGGGGGATTGGTGAGTTGAGGGGGTTACAGAGATAGGGAGAGGGGGTTGGTGATTTGAGGGGGTTCCAGAGATAGCGAGGGGGGTTGGTGATTTGAGGGGGTTACAGAGTTAGGGAGGGGGGGTTTGGTGATTTGATGGGGTTACAGAGATAGGGAAGGGGGTTGGTGATTTGAGGGGGTTACAGAGTTAGAGGGGGGGGTTGGTGATTTGAGGGGGTTCCAGAGATAGCGAGGGGGGTTGGTGATTTGAGGGGGTTACAGAGATAATGAGGGGGGTTGGTGATTTGAGGGGGTTACTGACATAGAGAGAGGGGTTGATGATTTGATGGGGTTACAGAGATTGAGAGGGATGTTGGTGATTTGATGGGGTTACAGAGATAGGGAGGTGGTTTGGTGATTTGAGGGGGTTCTAGAGATAGGGAGAGGGGTTCGTGATTTGCGGGGGCAACAGAGATAGAGAGGAGGGGTTAGTGGTTTCATGGGTTTACAGAGATAAGGAGGGGTTTGGTGATTTGATGGGGTTACAGAGATGGGGGGGGTTGGTGATTTGAGGGGGTTTCAGAGATAGGGAGGGAGGTTGGTGATTTCATGGGGTTACAGAGATAGAGAGTGGGATTGTGATTTGAGGGGGCTACAGAGTTAGAGGGGGGGTTGGTGATTTGAGGGGGTTCCAGAGATAGAGAGGGGAGTTGGTGATTTGAGGGGGTTACAGAGTTAGAGGGGGGGGTTGGTGATTTGAGGGGGTTCCAGAGATAGCGAGGGGGGTTGGTGATTTGAGGGGGTTACAGAGTTAGAGAGGGGGGTTGGTGATTTGAGGGGGTTACAGAGATAGAGTGGGGGGTTGGTGATTTGAGGGGGTTACAGAGTTAGGGAGGGGGGTTAGTGATTTGAGGAGGTTACAGAGTTAGAGAGGGGGTGTGTGATTTGATGGGGTTACAGAGGTAGGGAGGGGGTTGGTGATTTGAGGGGGTTACAGAGTTAGAGAGGGGGATTGGTGATTTGAGGGGGTTACAGAGATAGGGAGGGGGGTTGTTGATTTGCGGGGGTTACAGAGATAGGGGGGGGGTTAGTGATTTGAGGGGGTTACAGAGATAGCGAGGGGGGTTGGTGATTTGAGGGGGTTACTGAGATAGAGAGAGGGGTTGATGATTTGATGGGGTTACAGAGATTGAGAGGGATGTTGGTGATTTGATGGGGTTACAGAGATAGGGACGTGGTTTGGTGATTAGAGGGGGTTACAGAGATAGGGAGGGGGATGTGGTGATTTGGGGGGGTTACAGAGATAGAGAGTGGGTGTGGTGATTTGAGGGGGTTACAGAGATAGAGAGGGGGGTTGGTGATTTGAGGGGGTTCTAGAGATAGGGAGGGGGTGTGGTGATTTGAGGGGGTTACAGAGATAGAGAGGGGGTGTGGTAATTTGATGGGGTTACAGAGATAGGGAGGGGGTGTTGGTGATTTGAGAGTGTTACAGAGTTAGAGAGGGCGTTTGGTGATTAGAGGGGTTTACAGAGATAGGGAGAGGGGTTGGTGATTTGAGGGGGTACCAGAGATAGGGAGGGGGTTTGGTGATTTGATGGAGTTACAGAGATAGAGAGGGGGTTAGTGATTTGAGGGGGTTACAGAGGGAGGGAGGGGGTTGTTGATTTGATGGGGTTACAGAGATAGGCGGGGGGTGATCTGATGGGGTTACAGAGAGAGAGAGGGATTGGTGATTTGAGGGGGCTACAGAGTTAGAGAGGGGGTTGGTGATTTGAGGGGGTTACAGAGATAGAGAGGGGGGTTGGTGATTTGATGGGGTTATAGAGATAGGGAGGGGGTTTGGTGATTTGATGGGGTTACAGAGATAGGCGGGGGGTGATCTGATGGGGTTACAGAGATAGCGAGGGGGTTTGGTGATTTGAGGGGGTTACAGAGATAGAGAGGGGGGTGTGATGATTTGAGGGGGTTACAGAGATAGGGAGTGGGGTGGGTTATTTGATGGGGTTACAGAGATAGCGAGGGGGGTTTGTGATTTGAGGGGGTTACAGAGTTAGGGCGGGGGGTTAGTGATTTGAGGGAGTTACAGAGATAGAGAGGGGGGTTGGTGATTTGATGGGGTTACAGAGATAGAGAGAGGGGTTGGTGATTTGAGCGGGTTACAGAAATAGGGAGGGAGGTTAGTGATTTGATGGGGTTACAAAGATAGAGAGGGATGTTGGTGATCTGATGGGATTACAGAGATGGAGTGGGGGGTTGATGATTTGATTTGTTTAAGAGATAGCGAGGGGGGTTGGTGATTTGAGGGGGCTACAGAGTTAGAGAGGGGGTTGGTGATTTGAGGGAGTTACAGAGATAGGGAGGGGCTTTGGTGATTTGATGGGGTGACAGAGATGGGGAGTTGTGATTTGATGGGGTCACTGAGGTAGGGAGGGGGGTTGGTGATTTGAGTGGGTAACAGAGATAGGGAGCGGGGTTAGTGGTTTCATGGGGTGACAGAGATAGAGAGGGGGATGGTGATTGGAGGGGATTACAGAGTGTGAGAGGGGTTTTAGTGATTTGATCGGATTACAGAGATAGGGTGGGAGGTTGGTGATTTGAGGGGGTTACAGAGATAGGGAGGGTGATTCGTGATTTGATGGGGTTACAGAGAGGGGGGGTGGTGATTTGAGGGCGTTACAGAGTTAGAAAGAGAGTTAGTGATTTGAGGGTGTTACAGAGTTAGAGAGGGGGGTTAGTGATTTGAGGGGGTTACAGAGTTAGAGAGGGGGGTTAGTGATTTGAGGGGGTTACAGAGATAGGGAGCGGGGTTGTTGATTTGCGGGGGTTACAGAGATAGAGAGGGGGGTTAGTGATTTGAGGGGGTTACAGAGATAGCGAGGGATGTTGGTGATTTGAGGGGCTTACTGAGATAGAGAGAGGAGTTGATGATTTGATGGGGTTACAGAGATTGAGAGGGATGTTGGTGATTTGATGGGGTTACAGAGATAGGGAGGTGGTTTGGTGATTTGAGGGGGTTCTAGAGATAGGGAGAGGGGTTCGTGATTTGCGGGGGTTACAGAGATAGAGAGGAGGGGTTAGTGGTTTCATGGGTTTACAGAGATAAGGAGGGGTTTGGTGATTTGATGGGGCTACAGAGATAGGGAGGGGGGGTTGGTGATTTGAGGGAGTTACAGAGATAGGGAGGGAGGTTGGTGATTTGAGGGGGTTACAGAGATAGTGAGGGGGGTTGGTGATTTGAGGGGGTTACAGAGTTAGGGCGGGGGGTTAGTGATTTGAGGGAGTTACAGAGATAGAGAGGGGTGTTGGTGATTTGATGGGGTTACAGAGTTAGGGAGGGGGGTTAGTGATTTGATGGGGTTACAGAGATAGAGAGGGGGGTTGGTGATTTGAGGGGGTTACAGAAATAGGGAGGGAGGTTAGTGATTTGATGGGGTCACAAAGATAGAGAGGGATGTTGGTGATCTGATGGGATTACAGAGATGGAGTGTGGGGCTGATGATTTGATTTGTTTAAGAGATAGTGAGGGGGGTTGGTGATTTGAGGGGGTTACAGAGTTAGGGCGGGGGGTTAGTGATTTGAGGGAGTTACAGAGATAGAGAGGGGTGTTGGTGATTTGATGGGGTTACAGAGATAGAGAGGGGGGTTGGTGATTTGAGGGGGTTACAGAAATAGGGAGGGAGGTTAGTGATTTGATGGGGTTACAAAGATAGAGAGGGATGTTGGTGATCTGATGGGATTACAGAGATGGAGTGGGGGGTTGATGATTTGATTTGTTTAAGAGACAGGGAGGGGAGTTGGTGATTTGAGGAGGCTACAGAGTTAGAGAGTGGGTTGGTGATTTGAGGGGGTTACAGAGATAGAGAGGGGGGTTGGTGATTTGATGGGGTTATAGAGATAGGGAGGGGGTTTGGTGATTTGATGGGGTTACAGAGATAGAGGGGGGGTGTGATGATTTGAGGGGGTTACAGAGATAGGGAGTGGGGTGGGTTATTTGATGGGGTTACAGAGATAGCGAGGGGGGTTTGTGATTTGAGGGGGTTGCAGAGATAGCGAGGGGGGTTGGTGATTTGAGGGGGTTACAGAGTTAGAGAGGGGGTTTGTGATTTGAGGGGGTTACAGAGATAGGGAGGGGGGTTGGTGATTTGATGGGGTTACAGAGATAGGGGGTTTGGTGACTTGAGGGGGTTACAGAGTTGGGGGGATTGGTGATTTGATGGGGTTACAAAGATAGGGAGGGGGTTTGGTGATTTGAGGGGGTTACAGAGATAGGGAGGGGGTTTGGTGATTTGAGGGGGTTGCAGAGATAGAGAGGGGGGTTGGTGATTTGAGGGGGTTACAGAGATAGGGAGGGAGTGTGGTGATTTGAGGGGGTTACAGAGATAGGGAGGGGGGTTGGTGATTTGATGGGGTTACAGAGATAGGGAGGGGGTATTGGTGATTTGAGGGTGTTACAGAGTTAGAGAGGAAGGTTGGTGATTTGATGGGGTTACAGAGATAGAGAGGGGGGTTGGTGATTTGAGGGGGTACCAGAGATAGGGAGGGGGTTTGGTGATTTGATGGAGTTACGTAGATAGAGGGGGGTTAGTGATTTGTGGGGGTTACAGAGATATGGTGGGGGGGTTGGTGATTTGATGGGGTTACAGAGGGAGGGAGGGGGTTGTTGATTTGATGGGGTTACAGAGATAGGCGGAGGGTGATCTGATGGGGTTACAGAGAGAGAGAGAGAGGGGGATTGGTGATTTGAGGGGGCTACAGAGTTAGAGAGTGGGGTTGGTGATTTCATGAGGTTACAGAGATAGAGAGGGGGGTGGTGATCTGATGGGGTTACAGAGATAGGGATGTGTGTTGGTGATTTGATGGGGTCACAGAGATAGTGAGGGGGATTGGTGATTTGAGGGGGATACAGAGTTAGAGAGGGAGTTGCTGATTTGAGGGGGTTACAGAGATAGGGAGGGGGGTTGGTGATTTGATGGGGTTACAGAGATAGAGAGGGGGTTTGGTGACTTGAGGGGGTTACAGAGTTGGGGGGGGTTGGTGATTTGATGGGGTTACAAAGATAGGGAGGGGGTTTGGTGATTTGAGGGGGTTACAGAGATAGGGAGGGGGTTTGGTGATTTGAGGGGGTTGCAGAGATAGAGAGGGGGGTTGGTGATTTGAGGGGGTTACAGAGATAGGGAGGGAGTGTGGTGATTTGAGGGGGTTACAGAGATAGGGAGGGGGGTTGGTGATTTGATGGGGTTACAGAGATAGGGAGGGGGTATTGGTGATTTGAGGGTGTTACAGAGTTAGAGAGGAAGGTTGGTGATTTGATGGGGTTACAGAGATAGAGAGGGGGGTTGGTGATTTGAGGGGGTACCAGAGATAGGGAGGGGGTTTGGTGATTTGATGGAGTTACAGAGATAGAGGGGGGTTAGTGATTTGTGGGGGTTACAGAGATATGGTGGGGGGGTTGGTGATTTGATGGGGTTACAGAGGGAGGGAGGGGGTTGTTGATTTGATGGGGTTACAGAGATAGGCGGGGGGTGATCTGATGGGGTTACAGAGAGAGAGAGAGGGGGATTGGTGATTTGAGGGGGCTACAGAGTTAGAGAGTGGGGTTGGTGATTTCATGAGGTTACAGAGATAGAGAGGGGGGTGGTGATCTGATGGGGTTACAGAGATAGGGATGTGTGTTGGTGATTTGATGGGGTCACAGCGATAGTGAGGGGGATTGGTGATTTGAGGGGGATACAGAGTTAGAGAGGGAGTTGCTGATTTCATGAGGTTACAGAGATAGTGAGTGGGGTTGGTTATTTGATGGGGTTACAGAGATAGGGAGGGGTGTTTGTGGGTTCATGGGTTTACATAGATAGGGAGGGAGGTTGGTGATTTGATGTGTTTACAGAGTTAGAGAGGGAGGTTGGTGATTTGAGGGGGTTACAGAGATAGGGAGGGGGTTTGGTGATTTCATGGTGTTGCAGAGATAGGGAGGGGGGGGATGGACTTGGGCTGAATGGCCTGTTTCCACACAGTCGGAGTTCTATGTTTCCGTTCAGTCCATGGTCGATCGAGAACCATTCGTTTGGTGATGGCGAACTCAGTGGAGTCTCATTGTAGAGACCTAGTCAGAGGGCCAGCAGAGGCACCTGGGGCTGAATGTACGTTTGTGCCAGTGTCAAGATCCTGGACCCTTCCTGCGTTGCAGAAATAACCCGTGGGAACTTTAAACAAGCTTTTTAGTGAGGCATTTCCAGATTCAGTCTCGTGGTTTTGCGAAGCACTTTGAGGTGAAATGAAGTATCAGCCGACCGTGAGGTGGGATGGTTTTGGAGGAAGTGCCGGGAGGTCTCAGCGGGCCAGAGGACTTCAGGATTGCGAATGCACCAACCACTGACAGCTGTCCCGGGGATAAGCAAGAGGCAGAAATCCCTGCAGATGCTGGAATCCAAGGTTGACAAGCAGGAGGCTGGAAGAACACAGCAGGCGTCAGGAGGTGGGGAAGTCAATGTCTCAGGTCTGGGTTCGCAAGGCCTTTTCAGCTCAAGGCTTGAACTTGCAAAGTCCAGGGGTTAGAGAAGACCTGCATCAAACCTTGGCCCCGTTCTGATCATCCGTTACTGCATCTAGATTGAAGAATTGAGAAACAGCAACACACAGAAGCTTGGAAAAGAAAGAGCATGCCTTTAGAAGATTAGATTCCCTACAGTGTGGTAGCAAGGCCAATCCACCCTAACCTGCACATCCCCGGGCACTATGGGACAATTTAGCATGGCCAATCCAACCTAACCTGCACATCCCTGGACACTATGGGACAATTTAGCATGGCCAATCCACCCTAACCTGCACATCCCTGGACACTATGGAACAATTTAGCACGGCCAATCCACCCTAACCTGCACATCCCTGGACACGATGGGACAATGTAGCATGGCCAATCTACCCTTCCCTGCACATCCCTGGGCACTATGGGACAATTTAGCATGGCCAATTCACCCTAACCTGCACATCCCTGGACACTATGGGACAATTTAGCATGACCAATCCACCCTAACCTGCACATCCCTGGACACTATGGGGCAATTTAGCATGGCCAATCCACCCTAACATGCACATCCCTGGGCACTATGGGTAATTTAGCATGGCCAATCCACCCTGACCTGCACATCCCTGGGTACTATGGGACAATTTAGCATGGCCAATCCACCCTAACCTGCTCATCCCTGGGTACTATGGGACAATTTAGCATGGCCAATCCCACCCTAACCTGCACATCCCTGGGCACTATGGGACAATTTAGCATGGCCAATCCACACTAACCTGCACATCCCTGGGCACTATGGGACAATTTAGCATAGCCAATCCACCATAACCTGCACATACCTGGGCACTATGGGACAATTTAGCATGGGCAATTCAGCCTAACCTGCACATCCCTGGGCACTACGGGACAATTTAGCATGGCCAATCCACCCTAACCTGCACATCCCTGGGCACTATGGGACAATTTAGCATGGCCAATCCACCCTAACCTGCACATCCCTGGGCACTATGGGACAATTTAGCATGGCCAATCCACCCTAACCTGCACATCCCTGGACACTATGGGACAAGTTAGCATGGCCAATCCACCCTAACCTGCACATCCCTGGGCACGATGGCACAATTTAGCATGACCAAGCCACCCTAACCTGCACATCCCAGGGCACTATGGGACAATTTAGCACGGCCAATCCACCCTAACCTACACATCCCTGGGCACTATGGGACAATGTAACATGGCCAATCCACCCTAACCTGCACATCCCTGGGCACTATGGGACAATTTAGCACGGCCAATCCACCCTAACCTGCACATCCCTGGACACTATTGGGCAATGTAGCATGGCCAATCCACCCTAACCTGCACATCCCTGGACACTATGGGGCAATTTAGCATGGCCAATCCACCCTAACATGCACATCCCTGGGCACTATGGGTAATTTAGCATGGCCAATCCACCCTGACCTGCACATCCCTGGGTACTTTGGGACAATTTAGCATGGCCAATCCACCCTAACCTGCCCATCCCTGGGTACTATGGGACAATTTAGCATGGCCAATCCACCCTAACCTGCACATCCCTGGGACACTATGGGACAATTTAGCACGGCCAATCCACACTAACCTGCACATCCCTGGGCACTATGGGACAATTTAGCATAGCCAATCCACCATAACCTGCACATACCTGGGCACTATGGGACAATTTAGCATGGGCAATTCAGCCTAACCTGCACATCCCTGGGCACTATGGGACAATTTAGCATGGCCAATCCACCCTAACCTGCACATCCCTGGGCACTATGGGACAATTTAGCATGGCCAATCCACCCTAACCTGCACATCCCTGGACAATATGGGACAATTTAGCATGGCCAATCCACCCTAACATGCACATCCCTGGGCACGATGGCACAATTTAGCATGACCAAGCCACCCTAACCTGCACATCCCTGGTCACGAAAGGACAATTTAGCACGGCCAATCCACCCTAACCTGCACATCCCTGGACACTATGGGACAATTTAGCACGGCCAATCCACCCTAACCTGCACATCCCAGGGCACTATGGGACAATTTAGCACGGCCAATTCACCCTAACCTGCACATCCCAGGGCACTATGGGACAATTTAGCATGGCCAATTCACCCTAACCTGCACATCCCTGGACACTATGGGACAATTTAGCATGACCAATCCACCCTAACCTGCACATCCCTGGGCACAATGGGACAATTTAGCATGGCCAATCCACCCTAACCTACACATCCGTGGGCACTATGGAACAATTTAGTATGGCCAATCCACCCTAACCTGCACAGCCCTGGGCACTACGGGACAATTTAGCATGGCCAATTCACCCTAAACTGCACATCCCTGGGCACTATGGAACAATTCAGCATGGCCAATCCACCCTAACCTACACATCCGTGGGCACTATGGAACAATTTAGTATGGCCAATCCACCCTAACCTGCACATCCCTGGGCACTACGGGACAATTACCCATGGCCAATTCACCCTAACCGACACATCCGTGGGCACTATGGAACAATTTAGTATGGCCAATTCACCCTAACCTGCACATCCCTGGGTACTATGGGACAATTTAGCATGGCCAATCCACCCTAACCTGCACATTGAGGGCGGCACGGTGGCACAGTGGTTAGCACTGCTGCCTCACAGCGCCTGAAGACCCGGGTTCAATTCCCGACTCAGGCGACTGACTGTGTGGAGTTTGCACGTTCTCCCCGTGTCTGCGTGGGTTTCCTCCGGGTGCTCCGGTTTCCTCCCACAGTCCAAAGATGTGCGGGTCAGGTGAATTGGCCATGCTAAATTGCCCGTAGTGTTAGGTAAGGGGTAATGTAGGGGTATGGGTGGGTTTCGCTTCGGCGGGTTGGTGTGGACTTGTTGGGCCGAAGGGCCTGTTTCCACCCTGTAAGTCTAATCTAATCCCTGGGCACTATGGGACAATTTAGCATGTCCAATGCACCCTATCCTGCACATCCCTGGACACTATGGGACAATTTAGCATGGCCAATCCACCCTAACCTGCACATCCCTGGGCACTATGGGACAATTTAGCATGTCCAATGCACCCTATCCTGCACATCCCTGGGCACTATGGGACAATTTAGCATGGCCAATCCACCCTAACCTGCACATCCCTGGGCACTATGGAACAATTCAGCATGGCCAATCCACCCTAACCTGCACATCCCTGGACACTATGGGGCAATTTAGTATGGCCAATCCACCCTGACCCGCACATCCCTGGGTATTATGGGACAATTTAGCATGGCCAATCCACCCTAACCTGCTCATCCCTGGGTACTATGGGACAATTTAGCATGGCCAATCCCACCCTAACCTGCACATCCCTGGGACACTATGGGACAATTTAGCATGGCCAATCCACCCTAACCTGCACATCCCTGGGGCACTATGGGACAATTTAGCATGGCCAATCCACCCTAACCTGCACATCCCTGGGCACCATGGGACAATTTAGCATGGCCAATCCACCCTAACCTACACATCTCTGGGCACTATGGGACAATGTAGCATGGCCAATCCACCCTAACCTGCACATCCCTGGACACTATGGGACAATGTAGCATGGCCAATCCACCCTTCCCTGCACATCCCTGGGCACTATGGGACAATTTAGCATGGCCAATTCACCCTAACCTGCACATCCCTGGACACTATGGGACAATTTGGCATGACCAATCCACCCTAACCTGCACATCCGTGGGCACTATGGGACAATTTAGCATGGCCAATCCACCCTAACCTGCACATCCCTGGGCACTATATGACAATTTAGCATGGCCAGTCCACCCTAACCTGCACATCTTTGGACTGTGGGAGGAGACCGGAGCAAACCCACACAGACACAGGGAGAATGTGCAAACTCCACACAGAGAGTCACTCGAGGCTGGAATTGAACCTGGGACCCTGGCGCTGTGAGGCAGTAGGGCTAACCACCGAGCCACCGCGCTGCCCAGCTCAGAGCTTCATAAGCGTCAGGATTCTGAGGGACTTGGATGGCCTTTGACTGTGACTGACAGAAAGGCAATGTGCAGCAAGAAGCAAATGGTATTTGACAATGGCATCCAGCCATATTGTGAGAGGTTGGAGGAGAAGGTCGAGGAGGCCATGCTGCATTTGTATTGGCTATTGGCTGGCCCCAAGTGGTCAATGGTTTTGATCCCCTTACCTGAACAAGGGATAAGCTTCTGCATCTTGTAGATGGTACACACTGCTGTTACTGAGCGTCGGTGGGGGGAGGAAGCGGGTGTTTGTGGATGTGGGGCCAATCAAGCGGCTGCTTTGTCCCGGATGGTGTCGAGCTTCTTGAGTGTTGAACTTTGGGACAATTGCCAGCAACAAGGAAATGGTGGAACTGAGATGGAAATGTAACTATGATCTCGTTGGTTGGTGGTGTCAATGGGCTGAATGGCCTGCGCTTAACTGTGAGATGTTTACACTCTCTGAAGAGAACAACCTGGGCCTGGACACCTGCACAGCATCCCCCCACCCCGGTCAAAACTCTCTCCCATCTTGAGTTCCCCAGGAAGCTGTCTCAGACACTCTGAGCGCTGCGGCCAAACAAGGCATCGGGCTAGCCGCCAACAGGATGCCAACATAGAGCAAGCAAAGGCATGCTGCCCATCACAAATAGTGTGGTCTCTGAATTTCAGTGCTTGTGTGATGCCGGGTAAGTAGGCTGCACTGCCCAGCGACAGGAGGATCACAACAGGGCAGGTGACTGAGGTGCCAGTGGGGGAGCACTTTGGGACCAGCGACCATAATTCTATTAGATTTAAAATCGTGATGGAAAAAGGATAGATAAAAGTTGAAGTTCTAAATTGGAGAAAGGCCAACTTTGACGGTATTAGGCAAGAACTTTCGAAAGCTGATTGGAGGCAGATGTTCGCAGGTAAAGGGACGGCTGGAAAATGGGAAGCCTTCAGAAATGTGATAACAAGAATCCAGAGAAAGCATATTCCTGTCAGGGTGAAAGGGAAGGCTGGGAGGTATAGGGAATGCTGGATGACTAAAGAAATTGAGGGTTTGGTTAAGAAAAAGAAGGAAGCATATGTCAGGTATAGACAGGATAGATCGAGTGAATCCTTAGAAGAGTATAAAGGCAGTAGGAGTATACTTAAGAGGGAAATCAGGAGGGCAAAATTGGGACATGAGATAGCTTTGGCAAATCGAATTAAGGAGAATCCAAAGGGTTTTTACAAATACATTAAGGACAAAAGGGTAACTAGGGAGAGAATAGGGTCCCTCAAAGATCAGCAAGGCGGCCTTTGTGTGGAGCTGCAGAAAATGGGGAGGTACTAAATGAGTATTTTGCATCTTTGTTTACTGTGGAAAAGGATATGGAAGGTATAGACTGTAGGGAAATAGATGGTGACATCTTGCAAAATGTCCAGATTACAGAGGAGGAAGTGCTGGATGTCTTGAAATGGTTAAAGGTGGATAAATCCCCAGGACCTGATCAGGTGTACCCGAGAACTCTATGGGAAGCTATAGAAGTGATTTCTGGGCCTCTTGCTGAGATACTTGTATCATCGATAGTCACAGGTGAGGTGCCAGAAGACTGGAGGTTGGCTAACGTGGTGCCACTGTTTAAGAAGGGTGGTAAGGACAAGCCAGGGAACTATAGACCAGTGAGCCTGATGTCGGAGGTGGGCAAGTTGTTGGAGGGAATCCTGAGGGACAGGATGTACATGTATTTGGAAAGGCAAGGACTGATTAGGAATAGTCAACATGGCTTTGTGCGTGAGAAATCATGTCTCACAAACTTGATCGAGTTTTTTTGAGAAATTAACAAAGAGGATTGATGAGGGCAGAGCGGTAGATGTGATCTATATGGACTTCAGTAAGGCATTCGATAAGGTTCCCCATGGGAGACTGGTTAGCAAGGTTAGATCTCATGGAATACAGGGAGAACTAGCCATTTGGATACAGAGCTGGCTCAAAGGTAGAAGACAGAGGGTGGTGGTGGAGGGTTGTTTTTCAGACTGGAGACCTGTGACCAGTGGAGTGCCACAAGGATTAGTGCTGGGTCCTCTACTTTTTGTCATTTACATAAACGATTTGGATGCGAGCATAAGAGGTATAGTTAGTAAGTTTGCAGATGTCACCAAAATTGGAGGTGTAGTGGACAGCGAAGAGGGTTATCTCAGATTAGAACAGGATCTGGACCAGATGGGCCAATGGGCTGAGGGGTGGCAGATGGAGTTTAATTTAGATAAATGCGAGGTGCTGCATTTTGGGAAAGCAAATCTTAGCAGGATTTATACACTTAACGGTAAGGTCCTAGGGAGTGTTGCTGAACAAAGAGACCTTGGAGTGCAGGTTTATAGCTCCTTGAAAGTGGAGTCGCAGGTGGATAGGATAGTGAAGGTGGCATTTGGTATGCTTTCCTTTATTGGTCAGAGTATTGAGTACAGGAGTTGGGAGGTCATGTTGTGGCTGTACAGGACATTGGTTAAGCCACTGTTGGAATATTGCGTGCAATTCTGGTCTCCTTCCTATCGGAAAGATTTAGATTAGACTTACAGTGTGGAAACAGGCCCTTCGGCCCAACAAGTCCACACCGACCCGCCGAAGCAACTTTTTCACACAGAGGGTGGTACGTGTATGGAATGAGCTGCCAGAGGAAGTGGTGGAGGCTGGTACAATTACAACATTTAAGAGGCATTTGGATGGTTATATGAATAGGAAGGGTTTGGAGGGATATGGGCTGGGTGCTGGCAGGTGGGACTAGATTGGGTTGGGATATCTGGTCAGCATGGACGGGTTGGACTGAAGGATCTGTTTCCATGCTGTACATCTCTATGGCTCTATCACGTGCCTTCAGTGATTCCCAGAGCGCTGGCCAAACCCTGCCGCCCCATCTCGGTAACACGTAGTCTTGGATGTGGTTGAAGAGCAATTACTGAACAATTGTGAGTGTGCCAATTTAACCCAATTTAAGATTATCATTTGGACTCGCAGTGCGCCTCGCCTATACTTGCTAGCGTATTCATTTGTGAAGGCCTGTCCTACGCCAGAAAAAAGGAACTTATCCGGGCATTGTACCATTTTTGAATTTAACCGAAGCACGCGGGGGGAGGGGGACGCAGAGATTCCTTGATGTTTTCACCATGGCAACACTGCGACCAATCTCAACCCATGCTCTAACCAATCAACACCAATCTCATGTGGTAAAAATTGTTGCTCCATTTGCAATGTGGCACTCTTGCATGTGTCCTGATGTGTGTGGGATGGGCTTTGACAGTTGTCTTTTCCACTCGCCCACCCCCCAACCCTGTCCGCAGGCATAACCCACAAACCCTGTGAGACATTTCATTAAGGAATGCCAGGTGGTCGGTCGTCCTGTTGGCTAGCCTCGACCTCTGAAGCCCAGGCTCCATTTTAGGCATGGTTGCCATGGCAACAGGCCCAAGGTTAGACATTTAGGAGTCAGAATCGGTGGACTGGAGGTCTTTGCCTATTGGGGGAGGTGGGTTGGAGCGGCAGGAAGTGGCCAGGCCCGACAGAGAGCGCCCGCGGCTCAACCTGACAGGCCAAGGGGACCAATGGCAAGGCTGTGACGAGGCCTTGGGCCTGCCTTGCTGAGGCGTCAGCCAACGAACGCAGAGCTGGGAGGGGGCGGGGCCCTACCATTTCGTCCGCAGGAAGAGCTCGGGTCGAGTTGGCTTCCAGCAGGCAACGGTCGTCATCTCTCTCTCTCTCTCTCTCTGTCTCACTCAGATCGGTCCACAACGCCGTGAGGTGGAGAGGGGTGTGCGCGGTGGGGAGCAGAGGAAAGAAATAAACGCTCCCTGAAGCTGTCCGGTTTCAGGATGTCTCAAAACTTGCAGCTGAAGTTCGCTGAGAAGCTTTCCATCCTGAACGATCGAGGCAGAGGGATTCTCGTCCGGATATACAACATCAAGAAGGTAAGAGCGTACGCTCTGTCAAAACGTCCCAGTTGCAGTTCCTTATTTCCAGCCTGGGCCACACGGAAACCACAGGCAGTTCCCCCACCCCCCCCCACCCCGAACCTCCCGCGCTGCAGATTGACTCTTTCAATGCAGTCTGACAGAAAGCAAACAGCTAGCGACTGCCTGGTCACCGCAGGAAGGTTCTGATGAAGGGTGTGGCACACGTTCAGTGCTTCAGTATGGGGCTATGATGTTTAACTGGCCTGGGCAGATTCCACAAACTGGGAGTGTATTCCTTGGACAGCGAAGACAAACAGGTGGCTACTCCCGGATGGGTCTGGAACGCTGGGATAAGGCCCAGCCACTCCCCAATCCTGCCACCTGTTTTCCAAATACTTTCGCCCGTCCCCTCCACCCTCGCTGGAGTAAATCAGTGCAAAGAGCTGATCTGCTGTCACTAACCAATACAAGCTGCCTCTCCCCTTCCCAATCTCCCAACCGGGCACCTCCCTTCCCAATCTCCCACCGGGCACCTCCCTTCCCAAACTCCCAACCGGGCACCTCCCTTCCCAATCTCCCACCGGGCACCTCCCTTCCCAATCTCCCAACCGGGCACCTCCCTTCCCAATCTCCCAACTGGGCACCTCCCTTCCCAATCCTCCAACTGGGCACCTCCCTTCCCAATCTCCCAACCGGGCACCTCCCTTCCCAATCTCCCACCGGGCACCTCCCTTCCCAATCTCCCAACCGGGCACCTCCCTCCCCAATCTCCCAACCGGGCACCTCCCTTCCCAATCTCCCAACCGGGCACCTCCCTTCCCAATCCTCCAACTGGGCACCTCCCTTCCCAATCTCCCAACCGGGCACCTCCCTTCCCAATCTCCCACCGGGCACCTCCCTTCCCAATCTCCCAACCGGGCACCTCCCTCCCCAATCTCCCAACCGGGCACCTCCCTTCCCAATCTCCCAACCGGGCACCTCCCTTCCCAATCCTCCAACCGGGCACCTCCCTTCCCAATCTCCCAACCGGGCACCTCCCTTCCCAATCCTCCAACTGGGCACCTCCCTTCCCAATCTCCCAACTGGGCACCTCCCTTCCCAATCTCCCAACCGGGCACCTCCCTCCCCAATCTCCCAACCGGGCACCTCCCTTCCCAATCCTCCAACTGGGCACCTCCCTTTCCAATCTCCCAACCGGGCACCTCCCATTCCTGTTCTCCTGAAGCCTGACTCTGAAATCTTCCTCTGGCTTCTCTCCACCTCCCTCTCTTGCCTTTTCTAAGCTCACCTGTCAGTCAGACCCACCTCTTGCTCCTAGTCCCAGTAAACTGCTGACCACCCAACTGTCCCTCCCAGTCTCCATGATAGCCAACATTGTGAATGGTTCTCTCTCTCTCTCTCTTCAGATGTTGTCCCTCTTTCTCCCCTTTACATTTGTCCTTGTCACCCCCTCCTCCAAAACAAACCATCGCTTCACCCAGCCATCCTTACAAATGTCCGTCCCACCTCCAGCCTCCCTTTCCTCTTTGAACCTCACACATCCATTCCTATCTTTCCTAAAACTCCATGATTGAACGTCCACTCAGGTTCCTGTCCATGCCTCTGTTGGAAACAACTCTGATCAAAGTTACCGATGAGTTCCTGTGTGACTGACTGTGGTAAACATTCCCTCCTCAGTCTCCTCGAGCTGTCTGCAGCCTCTGACACAGTGACCATCCCATCCTCCTCCAGCCCCTCTCCACTGTCACCCATTTCCTTCTTTATCCACCTCCTCGTAACCAGAGAATCACCCACAATGGCTTCTCTTCCTGCTCCCGTTCCCTCGGATAATCCTCCAATGATCGATCCTTGTTCCCCTCCTATTTCCCATCTCCGTGCTGCCCCTCAGTGACGCCATCTGAAGACACACTGGTCATTTTCACAAGTTCCCCTCCAAGCCCCCCACCATCTTCACTTGGAAATATATCGCCGTTCCCTCAGTGTTGCTGGGTCACATCCAGGAATTCCCTCCCTCAGGGCATTGTGGGTCAACCCACAGCACATGGACTGCAGTGGTTCAAGATGGCAGCTCACCCCCACCTTCTCAAGGGGGCAACTAGGGATGGGGTAATAAATATTGGTCCTACTGGCCTATCTTCTTTTCCACCTATCCACTCCACCCTCTCCTCCCTGGCCTATCACCTTCATCCCCTCCCCCACTCACCCATTGTACTCTATGCTACTCTCTCCCCACCCCCACCCTCCTCTAGCTTATCTCTCCACGCTTCAGGCTCTCTGCCTCTATTCCTGATGAAGGGCTTTTGCCCGAAACGTCGTTTTCCCTGCTCCTCGGATGCTGCCTGAACTGCTGTGCTCATCCAGCACCACTGATCCAGAATCTGGTTTCCAGCATCTGCAGTCATTGCTGTTACCTAATACATACTGGGCCCAGCCAGCAACATCCACGTTACATGAGTAAATTTTTTAAAATGCTCCTCGCTTCCCATCCCAAATCCACCGCTGACCAGGCTTGCCATTCCAAAACCCACACTAAATTGTCCCATAGTGCCCAGGGATGTGCAGGTTAGTGTGGATTGGCCATGCTAAATAGTCCCATAGTGCCCAGGGATGTGCAGGTTAGGGTGGATTGGCCATGCTAAATTGTCCCATAGTGCCCAGGGATGTGCAGGTTAGGGTGGATTAGCCATGCTAAATTGTCCCATAGTGCCCAGGGATGTGCAGGTTAGGGTGGATTGGCCATACTAAATTGTCCCATAGTGCCCAGGGATGTGCAGGTTAGGGTGGATTAGCCATGGTAAATTGTCCCATAGTGCCCAGGGATGTGCAGGTTAGGGTGGATTGGCCATGCTAAATTGTCCCATAGTGCCCAGGGATGTGCAGGTTAGGGTGGATTGGCCATGCTAAATTGTCCCATAGTGCCCAGGGATGTGCAGGTTAGGGTGGATTAGCCATGCTAAATTGTCCCATAGTGCCCAGGGATGTGCAGGTTAGGGTGGATTGGCCATGCTAAATTGTCCCATAGTGCCCAGGGATGTGCAGGTTAGGGTGGATTAGCCATGGTAAATTGTCCCATAGTGTCCAGGGATGTGCAAGTTGGGTGCATTAGTCAGGGGGAAATGTAGGGGAATGGGTCTGGGTGGGTTACTCTTCGGAGGGTCAGTGTGGACTTGTTGGGCCGAATGGCCTGTTTCCACAATGTGTGGATTCTCTCCTTTGCAGGAATTTGACATTCTCTGCAATGTTGGAACCAACGACATATCTGACTTGAGCAGGATACTATTTTCATCCAGTGAGGGATAGAGAGGGTCCGATAACTGAACGGACCTTTGTCGTATTTGTTTGGAAGACCGTATATGGCGGTCATTCCCCTGAGAGTGGGGCTTGATTTTTTTTTTAATTTTCAAACATTCACTTTATTTGTAAATATATCTTTCTCCACAGAGAGTCATGGAGTCATACAGCATGGAAACAGGCCCTTCGGTCCAACCAGATATCCCAACCCAATCTAGTCCCATTTGCCAGCACCCGGCCCATATCCCTCTAACCCCTTCCTATTCATATACCCATCCAAATGCCTTTTAAATGTTGTATAATCACTGGAGCAGTTCGGTTCTGACCAGTAACATTTGAAGAAACAAACATACATTAGCGTTTGATTCTATCTGACGAACAAACCCTTGTACACGATGATGTTTACATATATTTGTGGTATCAGGAAAGACCGATAGCTGAACTGGCTCCCATTTAACTCCAGCTGAAAGGTATCAGACTGGGCTTGAACTGACCACCTTGGGACTCCGAGAGGAGGGTATTGCCGCCGGAAGCACAGACAGGCCCACAGGAACACCAGCTGGGTGACTGCGAGGGCTTCCACTTCCTGTTTTGGGGCGAGTGAGGCCGCTCTCTCAGGCGGGAACATCCTGTTCAGTTCTGACTCAGGATGTGAGACCTGTCGATGCATGGCCTGTTTGCAAGACAGCTTCCTCATTGTCAGTGCTATCGTTGTGTTCAGCAAAAGCCTCTCACCCATCAGCACGTCTTTCTGCAACGTTTGGCATTTTATTTTGAAAAGATATCTCTCTAGATTTGTCCCAAGCGCCCTTTGGTAATGAGAGCGGGAGAGACTCCCAGACCAATCGAGGGCACATCAGGACAATTATAGTCGCACATAAATGGGGCAGAGGTTACTTACCACCAGTGCCAACTTGAGGAGGGTCTGGACAGTACTGGGTAATGTCCCTTTTAGACAGCTGGTTTGTAATCTGCCAACCAACTGTTGAAGATTTAAAACAGAACGCCCACCTTTTCTGGTCGCCCCGTAACACTGTAGTGCTCAATTCTCTGAGCTGGGTGGGGGCGAGGGGGTATAATTTGAACCTGAAGCCTTCTGCCCAAGATGTGGGAGTGCCACCCACCATGGCCCCCACTCGCCATGCCCGACGGGTAGCACTGTCAGTCTGGTAACAAGCTGATGGGTTCCACACCCATCCTTGGCGTGCTGAGGGGGGCACTGCACTGTTGGCGACGCTGCCTATGGGCAGGATCAATCAATTATTTCAAAGAAGGGCTGTGGTCAATATTTATCCCTCAATCATGATCATACTATCCCTTGTGGGATCTTGCAAACTGGCTGTTAGTTGCTTCGTGTGAAGTGTTTTCTAACCTGCAACAACACAGGGGAGTCACAGGTAGATAGGATAGTGAAGGCAGCATTTGGTATGCTTTCCTTTATTGGTCAGAGTATTGAGTACAGGAGTTGGGAGGTCATGTTGTGGCTGTACAGGACATTGGTTAGGCCACTGTTGGAATATTGCGTGCAATTCTGGTCCCCTTCCTATCGGAAAGATGTTGTGAAACTTGAAAGGGTTCAGAAAAGATTTACAAGGATGTTGCCAGGGTTGGAGGGTTTGAGCTACAGGGAGAGGCTGAACAGGCTGGGGCTGTTTTCCCTGGAGTGTCAGAGGCTGAGGGGTGACCTGATAGAGGTTTATAAAACCATGAGGGGGCATGGATAGGATAAATAGACCCCCTGGGATGGGGGAGGGAATGAGAGGGCATCGTTTGGAGGTGCTGGTGTTGAACAGGGATGGACAAAGTTAAAAATCACACAATACCAGGTTTAACCTTTTCCCTGTAAATTCTGTGTCCAATGATACTGCTCTACAACTACCTGATGAAGGAACATTGCTCCGAAAGCTAGTGCTTCCAAATAAACCTGTTGGACTATAACCCGGTGTTGTGTGAGTTTTAACTGGAGGGCATAGGTTTAGGGTGAGAGGGGAAAGTTATAAAAGGGAGCTAAGGGGCAACGTTTTCACACAGAGGGTGGTGTGTGTATGGAATGAGCTGCCAGAGGAAGTGGTGGAGGCTGGTACAATTAAAAGGCATCTGGATGAGTATAGGAATAGGAAGGGTTTGGAGGGATATGGGCCGGGTGGTGGCAAATGGGACTGGATTGGGTTGGATTATCTGGTCAGCATGGACGGGTTGGACCGAAGGGTCTGTTTCCGTGCTGTACATCTCTAAGACTGTAAAAGACTAACGTGGATGTGGACGTCTGAGGCTGTACATAAATGCAGCTCCTTTTGCTTTCACAGATTCTTGCCAGCAATACAGTGGGGGCCTCCTTTATTGTCATACTGTGATCTTGGATTTTCTGTGGATTGAATGGATTTTAAACGCACCTTTTTTTTGGTTTCTCTCCCTATTCCCAATTCTCCTACAGACATGCTCGGATCCCAAAACCAAGCTTCCGTACTTAACCGAGAAAAGTATGGAATCGGCAATCAAGTGCATCATGAGGAAATTTCCAGCTATTGACATACGAAGCAACAGTGTGAGTAGTCTGTGTCACAATGCCTGAGCTGTCATGGGAATCCATTAAAATAGGCAGAGAGGCCTCAGTGCGGCTCGGCGTCCATTTTGGGGATGCTCACGTGCCTTCGGCGCGATTTCTTCGCTCGGAAATCCGAGGGTCAGGTCGAGGTGCTGAGGAGACCTCGGGCCTAAGTGAGGCCTAAGTGAGGCCTGCAAGCGATGGCTGCTGATCACTAACGTTCAAAGCCTCCAGGATTGAGGGGGATTAGGCGGAGGAAGGTAAAGACGTTGACAGCTGTAGGAGGAGATGGAGGGAGGGCAGGAGACCCTCCATCTGAATCGGGACTGAGGGAGGAGAGGAGTCTTCCAAGGAGGCAGGGAGGCTGAGGGAGGAGAGAGTGAGGTCATGGCTGGGATGGGGAGGCATGTTAGAATGAAACAAAGGGCAAATTGGTGGAGGATATAACTGGATCTAATCTTTACGCTCTTAGATAAACATTTATTTACGCAGTTACTGGTGACAAGCACATATCTCCTGACGTAACAGTTCACTTCTGTGTCAGTTTAGAGAGACAGCAGAGAGGCCCCAGTTTCTGACCACCAGACTGAAGGCCTTTCTTTTCAACCTCGTAACTCGGGTCAGTCAGCTTAACCTCAGCTGCAAATGTGTTGCTGGTCAAAGCACAGCAGGCCAGGCAGCATCTCAGGAATAGAGAATTCGACGTTTCGAGCATACTCCAGGGAAGCCACCAATGTGTCCGTCTGGGAGAACATTAACAATCACTTGAACAAGTGGCTGGTTTCATCCCGGGATGCCCAGCTGTTGAAGACAAATCCTCATTCTCCAGCTTGCTGGAGTTTTTGATGAGGTCACAGAGATGCCCAAAGCCCACAGGAGAAGAAAGAGAAAAGGATCCCAAGATTCTGACCGAGCAACAGTGAAGGGATGGTGATATGTGTCAAAATATTCAGCAAAAGCTGATGGGTGTGTCTGTGTGAGTGTGACAGTGAGTGTGTGCATGTGTGTGTGTGGGAATATATGTGTGTGTGTGTGTGTGTCAGTGAGTGTGTGCATGAGTGTGTGTGAGAATGTGTGTGTGTGAGTGTGACTGTGTATGTGGGAATGTGTGTGTGTGAATGTGACTGTGTGTGTGTGCTTGTGTGTGTGAGTGATTGTGAGTGCATGTGAGTGTGTGTGTGTGTTGTGTGTGTGAGAGTGATTGTGTGTGTGTGTGTGTGTGTGTGTGTGTGTGTGTGAGAGAGAGATTGTGTGTGGGGGCATGTGTTTGTGTGTGCGAGTGATTGTATGTGTGTGTGTGAGAGTGATTGTGTGTGTGTGAGAGTGATTGTGAGTGTGTGTGCTTGTGTGTGTGTGAGAGAGAGTGAAAAATGAGATCTGCAGATGCTGGAGATCACAGCTGCAAATGTGTTGCTGGTCAAAGCACAGCAGGTTAGGCAGCATCTCAGGAATAGAGAATTCGACGTTTCGAGCATAAGCCCTTCATCAGGAATAAGAGAGAGAGAGCCAAGCCGGCTGAGATAAAAGGTAGGGAGGAGGGACTAGGGGGAGGGGCGATGGAGGTGGGATAGGTGGAAGGAGGTCAAGGTGAGGGTGATAGGCCGGAGTGGGGTGGGGGCGGAGAGGTCAGGAAGAGGATTGCAGGTTAGGAGGGCGGTGCTGAGTTGAGGGAACCGACTGAGACAAGGTGGGGGGAGGGGAAATGAGGAAGCTGGAGAAATCTGAATTCATACCTTGTGGTTGGAGGGTTCCCAGGCGGAAGATGAGGCGCTCCTCCTCCAGCCGTCGTGTAGTTGTGTTCTGCCGGTGGAGGAGTCCAAGGACCTGCATGTCCTCGGTGGAGTGGGAGGGGGAGTTAAAGTGTTGGGCCACGGGGTGATTGGGTTGGTTGGTCCGGGTGTCCCAGAGGTGTTCTCTGAAGCGTTCCGCAAGTAAGCGGCCTGTCTCCCCAATATAGAGGAGGCCACATCGGGTGCAGCGGATGCAATAGATGATGTGTGTGGAGGTACAGGTGAACTTGTGGCGGATATGGAAGGATCCCTTGGGGCCTTGGAGGGAAGTGAGTGTGGAGGTGTGGGCGCAAGTTTTACATTTCCTGCGGTTGCAGGGGAAGGTGCCGGGGGTGGAGGTTGGGTTGGTGGGGGGTGTGGATCTGACAAGGGAGTCACGAAGGGAGTGGTCCTTGCGGAACGCTGATAGGGGAGGGGAGGGAAATATATCCTTGGTGGTGGGGTCCGTTTGGAGGTGGCGGAAATGGCGGCGGATGATACGTTGTATGCGCAGGTTGGTGGGGTGGTAGGTGAGAACCAGTGGGGTTCTGTGTGAGAGAGTGAGTGTGTGTGAGTGTGTGTGTGTGCTTGTGTGTGAGAGTGATTGTGAGTGCATGCTGTAGAGGGTCCTGTTCCTGCTTTACTCCGCGCTGAGTCGGTATCTGACAGGGTGGCCACCTGCGCGTGTCTCGCACCAGCTGGTTCTAGGAACCGGGGAAATCCCACACTATGGGATTCCCTCTGGGGCGAGCGCTGAGTCAAAACTGCTGCAGGCTGCACAGCAAGTCTGACCCTTATATCCCCCAGGTAACCCACTGCCACCAATACTCAGGCGATTCTCCCTCCCGTCAGTGGTTTAATGGCCACCCCGTTGTCTACCCACTCGGGCAGTTTCCCCGGAAGAGAGAAAAGGACTGGGCTGTTTATGCCTGACCAGACCCAGTCCTGAGTGGACGGCTTCGAGGTGTCCCAGGAAAAACCCTAGATTCTCAACTCCGGAATTATGGCAAGGCCTTTTGAAACACCATGACTTTACCAGAGGTCCGTGGTGAGGGTGCAATGGAGCAAACAAGACGCAGAGCGACAGTTCAACACCATTTTATTATCAACACCCACCAGAACCCGTAAGAAAGACAAACATTAGACACTATACAGTTTACTATGACTATGGGAACAAGATGCTAACGCACACAACGTAAGGCCTTACTTTACACAAGTTAGCAATGCTTATAACTATGACAGTGGAGAACCCCCTTTCCCACAAAGCCTCAACCACTGATATGGTTCTCGGAAAACGCCACGCTTCTGGGTAAGAAACTTACAGCCAGGCTTGAAATTGAGTGCGAGGGTGAACAGCAGACTTGTCCCAGCAGCCAGCGAAGAGAGAGGGAGAGAGAGATCTGTCCCAGCAGTCAGGAGAGCCCCCTTTTTAGAGAGCCCAGGTACCTCTGCAGTTATAGTCTGGAAATGCCCCCAGGGCACTGGCAATGTCCGATGTGTTTTCCACCTCCCTACCGTGCAGGTGAAATGACCTCTGTGGCTGTGTCCATTGTTTCATAATCTCTCCGTTTGCTAACACGAAGGTGCTAATGGCTCTCTTCTGTTCTCCTGAGCCTAGCCCAGACATCATGACTCCAGGCTTTGTTGGCTTATCAGGCCTGCATAGTGGCCACTTCCCCCCTCCAATACACTTAGGTGTCTGGCCGATTCCTGCCAGAACACCTTGGGGGCTGGGCTCTCTTTTGTACAGGCACAGAGATAGCAGCCAGCTGAGCCTGCTGGGAAATCATGTCAAGCTTTCAGAAAAAGGTGGCTGCTCTGTCCATTTTAGCTGCTTTTCCCAGGTTCCACTGCTTGCTCCCTGCTTCTGTGTTGCCCGAAATTGCTGCGATGCGAGTGTGTGTGTGCTTGTGTGTGTGAGAGAGTGAGTGTGTGTGTGTGAGTGTGTGAGATTGTGTGTGTGAGTGTGATTGTGAGTGAGTGTGTGAGAGCCTCTCACACTCTACCAAACAGGTGTCCCTGAACGAGAGCTGGAGATGTGCTGAATCCTCGTGTGAGGATGTGGGGCTGTGAAATAGACAGGAGGGAGATTCTCCATGTGCACATATCCCCCTTCCATTTTCTACACGCCATCCTCTCCCTGCCTTTTCTCTCTCTTCCTCCTTCCCCAGCCTCGCCGTCCTGACGTATGTCAGACAAAGCAGGGGAACATGGGAAGGGAGTGTTATGGCTAACGTTTTGCTGGCTCATCAAATCATATTCAATAATAACTTTTGACAGGGAAATATGCTTCTCCTTCATTGTTTGTATCCATTTCTCTTTGACTGTGCTGAGACACAGGAACAGCCTGGCCTCGGTCAACTATTCCCCAAGTAACCTATTGAGGGACTTTCTTACACACCTCTGGAGCAGGATGGGACGTGAACCAGGGCCTCCTGGTACAGGGATAGAGACATAGCACTTTGCCACAAGAGGATATGTGCAAAAACAGCTGCACTTGGCTAACTGGCCAACTCTGTCATTATGAGCTGAATGGTCTCCTCAATACCATGTCTTTCTAATTGTATTCTGTAACCTCTAGAACTCTGTGTCTGAATGCCAAATGTACCATCAAGTGTGGCATTCTGAACTGTTAATTCTCACCCTCATCCTCACCACCGATGCCAACGACTCACTCTTTCCTACACAGTTGAGAGACCTTGGAGGGCAGGTTCAAAGTTCCTTGAAAGTACAGTCGCAGGTGGATAGGATAGTGAAGAAGGCGTTTGGTATGCTTTCCTTTATTGGTCAGGGTATTGAGTACAGGAGTTGGGAGGTCATGTTGTGGCTGTACAGGACATTGGTTAGGTCACTGTTGGAATATTGCGTGCAATTCTGGTCTCCTTCCTATCAGAAAGATGTTGTGAAACTTGAAAGGGTTCAGAAAAGATTGACAAGGATGTTGCCAGGGTTGGAGGGTTTGAGCTACAGGGAGAGGCTGAACAGGCTGGGGCTGTTTTCCCTGGAGTGTCAGAGACTGAGGGGTGACCTTAGAGAGATTTATAAAATCATGAGGGGCATGGATAGGGTAAATAGGCAAAGTCTTTTCCCTGGGGTGGGGGAATCCAGAACTAGAGGGCATAGGTTTAGGGTGAGAGGGGAAAGATATAAAAGAGACCTAAAGGGCAACTTTTTCACACAGAGGGTGGTACGTGTGTGGAATGAGCTGCCAGAGGAAGTGGTGGAGGCTGGTACAATTACAACATTTAAGAGGCATCTGGATGGGTATATGAATAGGAAGGGTTTGGAGGGATATGGGCCGGGTGCTGGCAAATGGGACTTGATTAAGTTGGGGATATCTGATTGGCTTGGATGGGTTGGACCGAAGGGTCTGTTTCCGTGCTGTATATATCTCTGTGACTGGGCTGAACATTCCCTTGCAGAACCAGCTCAGCAGTATCCAGAAAGACAAGTCTGACATCCTGAAGAACCTGACCAATTTCTACCACTCCTTTGTGGATGTCCTGGAATTTCGGGTAAGTTCACACCCGGGCCTCAGTTTCACACTCCTGACTGGCTGGTGAGGGCGACAGCAGCTTCTGTGCAGAGAGGGGAAGCAGAGTTAACGTGCCGGACTCTGTGCCCCTTCAGAACCCTTTGTGTCAAGACGAAAGGCTGATATTTAAACCCCACCCTTGGCATCAAGGGCATCGGATTAGTTGGCACAAACGCTTGGAGAAGGGCGCAGCATTGGATTCAAAGGGGAGGGGGAGTGAGTCTGTGTCTGAAGGTGGGAAAGAGTAGAAGGGTAAGGGGCTGGGGGAAGAGAGAGAAAGAGAGAGAGAGAGAGAAAACATAATTGATTCCCTTCCTGATTACAAATCTCTCTGTCTCAGCCTTGAATATACTCACTGACCCAGCCCCGACAGCCCTCTGTGGGAAAGAATTCCACAGACTCACTCCCCTCTGAGAGAAGAAATTCCTCCTCATCTCTGTCTGCAATGGGTGACCCCTTATTCTGGGATTGTACCCTCTGGTCCTAGACTGTCTCCCACAAGGGGAAACAACCTCTCCACATCCCCCCTGTCAAGTCCCCCAGGGAATCTTGGATGTTACAATAAGGTCACCTCTCATCCTTCTAAACCCCAATGAGTCCAGGCCCAACCTCCTGGAGTCACAGAGGAGAAAGTGCGAACTGCAGATGCTGGAGGGTCAGAGTCAAAACGTGTGGCGCTGGAAAAGCGCAGCTGGTCAGGCAGCATCCGAGGAGCAGGAGAGTCCCCGTTTTGAGCATAAGCCCTTCATCAGGAAAGTGGCGGAGCCCTAAGGGGGCTGAGAGATAAATGGGAGGGGTGTGGGGCTGGGGCTGGGGGCAAGGTAAATAGGAATCTCCTCATCTACTGTGTCCGTTGCTCTCGGTGTGGTCTCCACGTCGGGGAGACAGGACACCAACTCGCGGAATGTTTCAGAGAACATCTCTGGGACACCTGCACCAACCCCCCCCCCCCATGGCTGAGCACGTCATCTCCCCCCTCCCACTCTGCCAAGGACATGGGGTAATATGGCATGACTGGAAGGCCTGTCCTGATGAAGGGCTTTTGACCGAAACGTCAATATTGCTGTTCCTCGGATGCTGCCTGACCGGCTGTGCTTTTCCAGCAACACTCTCATCTAGAATCTGGTTTCCAGCATCTTCTGTCATTGTTTTTACCTCGTTGATTTTAACCCTCCTGCGAATCCTCTTGCAAGGATGTCTGCCTTGAAGAAGTTTTCCTCCTCTCTCTACAAGAATCTCAGGGAGTCCCTCTCCCACTGCAACTCCCAGCTCATTTCCTCTGCCATGTAGCTCTTCAACCATGTCTATGCTACTTTCTCCCCACCCCCACCCCCCTCTCATTTATCTCTCCACCCTTCAGGCTCTCTGCCTTTATTCCTGATGAAGGGCTTTTGCCCGAAACGTCGATTTCCCTGCTCCTCGGATGCTGCCTGACCTGCTGTGCTCTTCCAGCACCACTCTGATCTGGAAACCCGGAATAATGTTCTGGGACCTGGGTTGAAATCCCACCACGGGAGATGGTAGAATTTGAATTCAATAAAAATCTGGAGTTGAGAGAGATGACCACAAAATCAATTGTCCATTGTTGGAAAAACCCATCTGGTTCACTGATGCCATTCAGGGAAGGAAATCTACCCGGTCTGGGCCTACACGTGACTCCAGACCCACAGCACTGTGACTGACTCTCAGCTGCTCTCTGAAGTGGCCTAGCGAGCCCCTCAGTTGTGTCAATCGCTAGCATCGACCTTGGAACCAGAAAAGCCCACAGCAAAACCACAAACAGCCCTGTCGACCCGCGTCCCTAACACCTGGGGCCTGGTGCCAACGTTGGGAGAGCTGTCTCACAGACTACTCCAACAACAGCCTGACATAGTCCTACTCACAGAATCATACCTTCCAGACAATGTCCCGGACACCGCCATCACCATCCCTGGATACATCCTGTCCCACAGGCAGGACAGACCCAGCTGAGGTGGGGATACAGTCGGGAGGGAGTTACCCTGGGAGTTGTCAGCATTGACTCTGGGCCCCATGAAGTCTCATGGCTTCAGGTTAAACCTGGACAAGGAACCCTCCTGCTGATTCCCACGTACCATCCTCCCTCGGCTGATGAATCAGTACTCCTCCACATGGAACAACACTTAGAGGAAGCACGGAGGGTGGCGAGGTCACAGAGTGTACCCTGGGTGGGGGATCTCAATGTCCACCACCAAGAGGGGCTCAGCAGCAGCGTTACTGACCGAGCTGGTCAGGTCCTAAAGGACATAGCTGCTACCCTGGGTCTGCGGCAGGTGGTGGGGGAACCAACAAGAGGGAAAAACATCCTCAACCTCATCCTTACCAATCTGCCAGCTGCAGATGTATCTGTCCATGACAGTATCGGTAAGAGGGACCACCACACAGTCCTTGTGGAGACAAAGTCCCACCGTCACATTGAGAATACCCTCCATCGTGTTGTGTGGCACTATCACTGAGCTCAATGGGACAGACTCCAAACAGATCTAGCAACGCAGGACTGGGCATCCATGAGGCACTGTGGGCCCTCAGCAGCAGCAGAACTGTACTCCAGCCCAATCTGTAACCTCATGGCCCGACATATCCCCCACTCAACCATTACCATCAAGCCAGGGGATCAACCCTGGTTCAATGGAGAGTGCAGGAGGGCATGGCAGGAGCAGCACTAGGCATTCCTGAAGGTGAGATGTTAACCTGGTGAAGCCACCAAACAGGATTACTTACACGCCAAACAGCAGAAGCAGCAAGTGATAGACAGAGCTAAGCGATCCCACAATCACTGGATCAGATCTAAGCTCTGCAGTGCTGCCACATCCAGTGGTGAATGGTGGTGGGGGATTAAACAACTCACTGGAGGAGGAGCCCCCACAAATCTCCCCATCCTCGATGATGGAGGAGCCCAGCACATCAGGGCAAAAGGTCAGGCTGAAGCTTTCACAGCAATCTTCAGCCAGAAGTGCTGAGTGGGTGATCCATCTCGGCCTCCTCCAGTGATCCCCAGCATCACAGATTCCAGCCTCCAGCCAATCCGATTCACTCCATGTGATATCAGCAACGGTTGGAGACACTGGATACTGCAAAGGCTATGGGCCCTGACAACATTCCAGCAATGGGACTGAAGACTTGGGCTCCAGAACTTGCTGCTCCCCCAGCCAAGCTGTTCCAGTTCAGTTATAACACTGGCATCTACCCGACAATGTGGAAAGTTACCCAGGTATGTCCTGTACAAAAAAGCAGGACAAATCCAACCCGGCCAATTACCGCCCCCATCGGTCTCCTCTCGATCATCAGGAAAGTGATGGAAGGGGTCACCAACAGGGCTATCAAGCAGCACCTACTCAGCAATAACCTGCTCAGTGACGCCCAGTTTGGGTCCCACCAGGGTCACTCAGCTCCTGACCTCATTACAGCCTTGGGTCAAACATGAACAAAAGAGCTGAACTCCAGAGGGGAGGGGAGAGGGACAGCCCTTGACATCAAGGCGGCATTCGGCCGAGTGCGGCATCAAGGTGCCCTGGCAAACCTGGAATCAATGGGTATCAGGGGGCAAACTCTCCGCTGGTTGGAGTCATACCTGGCACATAGGAAGATGGTTGTGGTTGTTGGAGGTCAGTCATCTCAGCTCCAGGACATCTCTGCAGGAGTCCCTCAGGGTAGTGTCCTGGGCCCAACCATCTTCAGCTGCTTCATCAATGACCTTCCCTCCATCATAAGGTCAGAAGTGGGGGATGTTCACTGATGATTGTACAGTGTTCAGCACCATTCACAGCTCCTCAGGTACTGAAGCAGTTCATGTCCAAATGCAACAAGATCCGGGCAATACCCAGGCTTGGGCTGGCAAGTAACATTCGCGCCACACAAATGCCAGGCTCTGACCATCTCCAACAAGTCACTGAAACCCCCACTATCAACATCCTGGGGGTTACCATTGACCAGAAACTCAACTGGACTCCCCACAGACTCTTTATCTGGATTTCTCCTCTTGTTAATGCCTTTCTATTGAATGTTTTCCCCCTTGTGTTTAACAGGAGAATGTGAACGAGTTACTGAGCTCAATGGACAGCTATCAAATGTACCTGGATATAGTAAGTACATTCGGCAGGATTGGATATGTAAGACAGAAAGCAGAGATGAACACTGGCTCCCCATTCAGAGCTAGAGACAAGAAAGCTGCAGATGCTGGAATCCAAAATATCCAGCCAGGGGGCAGGAAGAGCACAGGAGGTGGAGAAGTCAACACTTTGGATGTAACCTTTCTTCAGGACTGGGGGGAGTTGGTGTGGGGGGAGCTACAGATGAAGGGAATGCAGGTCACAAGGTGGTGAGTTAGGGATAAGTGAAGACAGATAGAGGGTACCACCTGATTGGTCAATGGGAGGAATGGGTCTGGTTGGTGGCAGGGAACAGTGCAAGGGAGGGGCAGGAGCTTGGAAGGGAGTTGGGGAATGGGGGGGGGAGAGGTTATTTGAAATTGGAGAACTCCATGTTGAGTCCTCTGGGCTGGAGGCTGGCTCGGCGGAAGGTGAGGTGTTGTTCCTCCAATTTGCGGTTTGGTTTGTTGTGGCAATGGAGGAGGCCGAGGATGGTCATGTCAGAGAGGGAGTGGGAAGGGGGAATTGGAATGGACGGGGACTGGGAGGTCCGGTCAGCCTCCGCAGGCCCGGCTGTGACACTCGGTGAGCCGTTCCCCAAGTCTCCCTGATGTAGAGAAGACCACATCAGGAGCCCCGATGCAGTAAACTAGGTCGGAAGAGAGGCAGGTGAACCTCTGTCTCACCTGGAAGGGGCTTTTTGGGGGTGAGGGGGGTGGTGTGGTGGCAGGTTTTACATCTTTTCCTGTTCCAGGGGAAGGTACGGGGGGGGGGGT
>NC_083453.1:5560659-5690659 GCF_020745735.1 Hemiscyllium ocellatum
CTCCTTAATTCTATTTGCCAAAGCTATCTCATGTCCCCTTTTTGCCCTCCTGATTTCCCTCTTAAGTATACTCCCACTGCCTTTTTACTCTTCTAAGGATTCACGCGATCTATCCTGTCTATACCTGACATATGCTTCCTTCTTTTTCTTAACCAAACCCTCAATTTCTTTAGTCATCCAGCATTCCCTATACCTACCAGCCTTCCCTTTCACCCTGACAGGAATATACTTTCTCTGGATTCTTGTTATCTCATTTCTGAAGGCTTCCCATTTTCCAGCCGTCCCTTTACCTGCGAACATCTGCCTCCAATCAGCTTTCGAAAGTTCTTGTCAAAAGTGGCCTTTCTCCAATTTAGAACTTCAACTTTTCGATCTGGCCTATCCTTTTCCATCACTATTTTAAAACTAATAGAATTATGGTCGCTGGTCCCAAAGTGCTCCCCCACTGACACCTCAGTCACCTGCCCTGCCTTATTTCCCAAGAGTAGGTCAAGTTTTGCACCTTCTCTAGTCGGTACATCCACATACTGAATCAGAAAATTGTCTTGTACACACTTAACAAATTCCTCTCCATTAAATTTGCTTATAACAAAAAGGGACAGCACGGTGGCACAGTGGTTAGCACTGCTGCCTCACAGCACCAGAAACCCAGGTTCAATTCCCACCTCAGGCAACTGACTGTGTGGAGTTTGCATGTTCTCCCTGTGTCTGCGTGGGTTTCCTCCCACAGTCCAAAGACGTGTGGGTCAGGTGAATTGGCCTTGCTAAATTGCCCTTAATGTTAGGTAAGGGGTAAATGTAGGGGAACGGGCTTGTTGGGCCAAAGGGCCTGTTTCCCCACTGTAAGTAATCTAAACCTTTAACACTGTGGCAGTATCAGTCGATGTTTGGAAAGTTAAAATCCCTGACCATAACCACTCTATTTTTCCTACAGATAACTGAGATCTCCTTACAAGTTTGTTTCTCAATTTCCCTCTGACTATTGGGGGGTCTATAATACAATCCCAATAAGGTGATCATCCCTTTCTTGTTTCTCAGTCCCACTCAAATAACTTCCCTGGATGTATTTCCAGGAATATCCTCCCTCAGCACAGCTGTAATGCTATCCCTTATCAAAAATGCCACTCCCCCTCCTCTCTTGCCTCCCTTTCTCTCCTTCCTGTAGCATTTGTATCCTGGAACATTAAGCTGCCAGTCCTGCCCATCCCTGAGCCATGTTTCTGTAATTGCTATGATATCCCAGTCCCATGTTCCTAACCATGCCCGGAGTTCATCTGCCTTCCTGTTAGGCCCCTTGCATTGAAATAAATGCAGTTTAATGTATTAGTCCTACCTTGTTCCTGCCTGTCCTGACTGTTTGACTCGCTTCTGTTCTCAGCTGTACCTGTCTCAGATTGATCTCTTTCCTCACTAGCTCCCTGGGTCCCACCCTCCCACCTTACTAGTTTAAATCCTCCCGAGCAGCTCTAGCAAATCTCCCTGCCAGTATATTAGTCCCCTTCCAATTTCAGTGCAATCCGTCCTTCATGTACAGGTCACTTCTACCCCAAAAGAGATTCCAATGATCCAAAAATATGAATCCTTCTCCCATACACCAGCTCCTCAGCCATGCATTCATCTGCGCTATCCTCCTATTCCTGCCCTCACTAGCTCGTAGCACTGGAAGCAATCCAGATATTACTACCCTTGAGGACCTCCTTTTTAAATTCCTGCCTAACTCTCTGTAATCTCCCTTCAGACTCTCAACCTTTTCCCTTCCTATATCGTTGGTTCCAATGTGTACAATGACCTCCTGCTGGCCCCTCTCCCCCGTGAGAACATGCTGCACCCTCTCTGAGACATGCTTGATCCTGGCACCAGGGAAACAACACACCATTCTGCTTTATCTCTGCTGGCCACAGAAATGTCTGTCTGTGCCCCGGACTAAAGAATTCCCCAACACAATTAATCTCGTGGAAGCCGAAATACTCCACATTCGACATGCTCTCATTGACAACAGCAGTCAGTTCTGAGCCATCGCAGCAACCCTGTACTCAAAATATCCTGACCCGTCTAACCCATTATAAACCCACACACTCTCCCCCCTCTAACCCAGTGTAAACCGACAATCCCCAACAACCCAGTGTAAACCCACACTCGCCCCTCTAACCCAGTGTAAACACACTCTCCCCCCTCTAACCCAGTGTAACCACACTCTCCCCCCTCTAACCCAGTGTAAACACACACTCCCCCAACAACCCAGTGTAAACACACACTCTCCCCACTCTAACCCAGTGTAAACACACACTCCCCCCTCTAACCCAGTGTAAACACACACACTCCCCCCTCTAACCCAGTGTAAACACACACTCTCCCCTCTAACCCAGTGTAAACCCACACTCTCCCCCCTCTAACCCAGTGTAAACACACACACTCCCCCCTCTAATCCAGTGTAAACACACACTCCACCCCCTCTAACCCAGTGTAAACCCACACTCTCCCCCCTCTAACCCAGTGGAAACACACACTCTCGCCCCCCCCAACCCAGTGTAACCCCACACTCCCCCCTCTAACCCAGTGCAACCCCACACTGTCCCCCCCTAACCCAGTGTAAACACACACTGCCCCCTCTAACCCAGTGTAAACACACACACTCCCCCTCTAACCCAGTGTAAACCCACACTCTCCCCTCTAACCCAGTGTAAACCCACAATCTCCCCCCTCTAACCCAGTGTAAACACACACTCCCCCCTCTAACCCAGTGTAAACACACACACTCCCCCTCTAACCCAGTGTAAACCCACACTCTCCCCTCTAACCCAGTGGAAACCCACACTCCACCCCCCTAACCCAGTGTAAACACACACTCTCCCCCCTCTAAACCAGGGTAAACACACACTCTCCCCCTCTAACCCAGTGTAAACACACACTCTCCCCCCTCTAACCCAGTGTAAACACACTCTCCCCCCTCTAACCCAGTGTAAACACACACTCCCCCCGCTAACCCAGTGTAAACCCACACTCTCCCCCCCAACGCAGAGGAAACACACACACTCCCCCCTCTAACCCAGTGTAAACACACACTCCCCCCTCTAACCCAGTGTAAACACACACACTCCCCCCTCTAACCCAGTGTAAACACACACTCTCCCCTCTAACCCAGTGTAAACACACACACTCCACCCTCTAACCCAGTGTAAACCCACACTCTCCCCTCTAAACCAGTGTAAACACACACTCCACCCTTTAACCCTGTGTAAACCCACACTCTCCCCCCTCTAGCCCAGTGTAAACCCACACTCTCCCCCCTCTAACCCAGTGTAAACACACACACTCCCCCCTCTAGCCCAGTGTAAACCCACACTCCCCCCCTAACCCAGTGTAAACACACACTCCCCCCTCTAACCCAGTGTAAACACACACTCCACCCCCTCTAACCCAGTGTAAACACACACTCTCCCCCCTCTAACCCAGTGTAAACACACACACTCCACCCTCTAACCCAGTGTAAACACACACACTCCCCCCTCTAACCCAGTGTAAACACACACACTCCACCCTCTAACCCAGTGTAAACACACACACTCCCCCCTCTAACCCAGTGTAAACACACACTCCCCCCTCTAGCCCAGTGTAAACACACACACTCCCCCTCTAACCCAGTGTAAACCCACACTCCACCCCCCAACCCAGTGTAAACACACACTCCCCCCTCTAACCCAGTGTAAACCCACACTCTCCCCCCCAACCCAGAGGAAACACACACTCTCCCCCCTCTAACCCAGTGTAAACACACACACTCCCCCCTCTAACCCAGTGTAAACACACACACTCCACCCTCTAACCCAGAGGAAACACACACTCTCCCCCCTCTAACCCAGTGTAAACACACACACTCCCCCCTCTAACCCAGTGTAAACACACACTCCCCCCTCTAACCCAGTGTAAACACACACACTCCACCCTCTAACCCAGTGTAAACCCACACTCTCCCCTCTAAACCAGTGTAAACACACACTCTCCCCCCTCTAACCCAGTGTAAACACACACACTCCCCCCTCTAGCCCAGTATAAACCCACACTCCCCCCCTAACCCAGTGTAAACACACACTCCCCCGTCTAACCCAGTGTAAACACACACTCCACCCCCTCTAACCCAGTGTAAACACACACACTCCACCCTCTAACCCAGTGTAAACACACACACTAAACCCTCTAACCCAGTGTAAACCCACACTCTCCCCCCTCTAAACCAGTGTAAACACACACTCTCCCCCCTCTAACCCAGTGTAAACCCACACTCTCCCCCCTCTAAACCAGGGTAAACACACACTCTCCCCCTCTAACCCAGTGTAAACACACACTCTCCCCCCTCTAACCCAGTGTAAACACACTCTCCCCCCTCTAACCCAGTGTAAACACACACTCCCCCCGCTAACCCAGTGTAAACCCACACTCTCCCCCCCAACCCAGAGGAAACACACACACTCCCCCCTCTAACCCAGTGTAAACACACACTCCCCCTCTAACCCAGTGTAAACACACACACTCCCCCCTCTAACCCAGTGTAAACACACACTCTCCCCTCTAACCCAGTGTAAACACACACACTCCACCCTCTAACCCAGTGTAAACCCACACTCTCCCCTCTAAACCAGTGTAAACACACACTCCACCCTTTAACCCTGTGTAAACCCACACTCTCCCCCCTCTAGCCCAGTGTAAACCCACACTCTCCCCCCTCTAACCCAGTGTAAACACACACACTCCCCCCTCTAGCCCAGTGTAAACCCACACTCCCCCCCTAACCCAGTGTAAACACACACTCCCCCCTCTAACCCAGTGTAAACACACACTCCACCCCCTCTAACCCAGTGTAAACACACACTCTCCCCCCTCTAACCCAGTGTAAACACACACACTCCACCCTCTAACCCAGTGTAAACCCACACTCTCCCCCCCAACCCAGAGGAAACACACACTCTCCCCCCTCTAACCCAGTGTAAACACACACACTCCCCCCTCTAACCCAGTGTAAACACACACACTCCACCCTCTAACCCAGAGGAAACACACACTCTCCCCCCTCTAACCCAGTGTAAACACACACACTCCCCCCTCTAACCCAGTGTAAACACACACTCCCCCCTCTAACCCAGTGTAAACACACACACTCCACCCTCTAACCCAGTGTAAACCCACACTCTCCCCTCTAGCCCAGTATAAACCCACACTCCCCCCTAACCCAGTGTAAACACACACTCCCCCGTCTAACCCAGTGTAAACACACACTCCACCCCCTCTAACCCAGTGTAAACACACACACTCCACCCTCTAACCCAGTGTAAACACACACACTAAACCCTCTAACCCAGTGTAAACCCACACTCTCCCCCCTCTAACCCAGTGTAAACCCACACTCTCCCCTCTAACCCAGTGTAAACACACGATCCCCCCTCCAACCCAGTGTAAACACACACTCCGCCCTCTAACCCAGTGTAAACACACACTCCCCCCCTCTAACCCAGAGTAAACACACACTCTCCCCCCTCTAACCCAGTGTAAACCCACACTCTCCCCCCTCTAACCCAGTGTAAACACTCACTCCCCCCTCTAGCCCAGTGTAAACACACACACTCCCCGTCTAACCCAGTGTAAACCCACACTCTCCCCCCTCTAACCCAGTGTAAACACACACTCCCCCCTCTAACCCAGTGTAAACACACACTCTCCCCCCTCTAACCCAGTGTAAACCCACACTCTCCCCCCTCTAACCCAGTGTAAACACACACTCTCCCCCCCTAACCCAGTGTAAACACACACACTCCCCCCTCTAACCCAGAGTAAACCCACAGTCTCCCCCCTCTAACCCAGTGTAAACACACACTCTCCCCCCTCTAACCCAGTGTAAACCCACACTCTCCCCCCCTATCCCAGTGTAAACACACACACTCCACCCTCTAACCCAGTGTAAACCCACACTCTCCCCACCAACCCAGTGTAAACACACACACTCCCCCATCTAACCCAGTGTAAACCCACACTCTCCCCCCTCTAACCCAGTGTAAACACACGATCCCCCCTCCAACCCAGTGGAAACCCACACTCTCCCCCCTCTAACCCAGTGTAAACCCACACACTCCCTCCTCTAACCCAGTGTAAACACACACTCTCCCCCCTCTAACCCAGTGTAAACACACACTCCCCCCTCTAACCCAGTGTAAACACACACTCTCCCCCCTCTAACCCAGTGTAAACACACACACTCCCCCCTCTAACCCAGTGTAAACACACACTCTCCCCCCTCTAACCCAGTGTAAACACACACTCTCCCGTCTCTAACCCAGTGTAAACACACACTCTCCCCCCTCTAACCCAGTGAAAACACACACACTCCCCCTCTAACCCAGTGTAAACCCACACTCTGCCCTCTAACCCAGTGTAAACACACACACTCCACCCTCTAACCCAGTATAAACCCACACTCTCCCCTCTAACCCAGTGTAAACACACACACTCCACCCTCTAACCCAGTGTAAACCCACACTCTCCCCTCTAACCCAGTGTAAACACACTCTCCCCTCTAACCCAGTGTAAACACACTCTCCCCCCTCTAACCCAGTGTAAACCCACACTCTCCCCCCTCTAACCCAGTGTAAACACACACACTCCACCCTCTAACCCAGTGTAAACCCACACTCTCCCCCCTCTAGCCCAGTGTAAACCCACACTCTCCCCCCTCTAACCCAGTGTAAACACACACACTCCCTCCCCTAACCCAGTGTAAACACACACTCCCCCCTCTAACCCAGTGTAAACACACACTCCACCCCCTCTATCCCAGTGTAAATACACACACTCCACCCTCTAACCCAGTGTAAACACACACTCCACCCCCTCTATCCCAGTGTAAATACACACACTCCCCCCTCTAACCCAGTGTAAACACACACTCCACCCCCTCTATCCCAGTGTAAACACACACACTCCCCCCTCTAACCCAGTGTAAACACACACTCTCCCGTCTCTAACCCAGTGTAAACACACACTCTCCCCCCTCTAACCCAGTGTAAACACACGATCCCCCCTCCAACCCAGTGTAAACACACACTCCCCCCTCTAACCCAGTGTAAACACACACACTCCACCCACTAACCCAGTGTAAACACACACTCTCCCCCTCTAACCCAGTGTAAACACACGATCCCCCCTCCAACCCAGTGTAAACACACACTCCCCCCTCTAACCCAGTGTAAACACACACTCCCCCCCTCTAACCCAGTGTAAACACACACTCTCCCCCCCTCTAACCCAGTGTAAACACACACTCTCCCCCTCTAACCCAGTGTAAACACACACTCCCCCCTCTAACCCAGTGTAAACCCACACTCTCCCCCCTCTAACCCAGTGTAAACCCACACTCTCCCCCCTCTAGCCCAGTGTAAACACACACACTCCCCCCTCTAACCCAGTGTAAACACACACTCTCCCCTCTAACCCAGTGTAAACACACACACTCCACCCTCTAACCCAGTGTAAACCCACACACTCCACCCTCTAACCCAGTGTAAACACACTCTCCCCTCTAACCCAGTGTAAACACACTCTCCCCTCTAACACAGTGTAAACACACACTCTCCCCCTCTAACCCAGTGTAAACACACACTCTCCCCCTCTAACCCAGTGTAAACACACACTCCCCCCGCTAACCCAGTGTAAACACACACACTCCCCCTCTAACCCAGTGTAAACACACACTCTCCCCCTCTAACCCAGTGTAAACACACACTCCCCCTCTAACCCAGTGTAAACACACACTCTCCCCCCTCTAACCCAGTGTAAACCCACAGTCTCCCCCCCTAACCCAGTGTAAACACACACTCCCCCTCTAACCCAGTGTAAACCCACACTCTCCCCCCCATCCCAGTGTAAACACACACACTCCCCCTCTAACCCAGTGTAAACACACACTCTCCCCCCTCTAACCCAGTGTAAACACACACTCTGCTCCCCTAACCCAGTGTAAACCCACACTCTCCCCCCCAACCCAGTGTAAACACACACACACTCCCCCCTCTAACCCAGTGTAAACCCACACTCTCCCCCCTCTAACCCAGTGTAAACCCACACTCTCCCCCCTCTAGCCCAGTGTAAACACACACACTCCCCCCTCTAACCCAGTGTAAACACACACTCTCCCCTCTAACCCAGTGTAAACACACACACTCCACCCTCTAACCCAGTGTAAACCCACACTCTCCCCTCTAACCCAGTGTAAACACACACACTCCACCCTCTAACCCAGTGTAAACCCACACTCTCCCCTCTAACCCAGTGTAAACACACTCTCCCCTCTAACCCAGTGTAAACACACTCTCCCCTCTAACACAGTGTAAACACACACTCTCCCCCCTCTAACCCAGTGTAAACCCACACTCTCCCCTCTAACTCAGTGTAAACACACGATCCCCCCTCCAACCCAGTGTAAACACACTCTCCCCCCTCTAACCCAGTGTAAACACACACTCCCCCCTCTAACCCCGTGTAAACCCACACTCTCCCCGCTGTGTCATCCCGGGTGATCTAGCGTCAATTCGCAGCGAATGTGCTTGCTGGTGAGCTTTGGCAGATATGATAGGCCTCATCCTTTCGGCCCCAGCTGACCCGATCCTGCCAGCCCACCGTACCCACTGTATAACTCCACATTGTTGTCATTCATCCGTATCACTGTTTTCTGAGTGTTGCTAATGCTGAAATATCTGTCTCTTTTGCAATTAGTGAGCCCAGTTTCCCAAAACTTGGGCAGATGTTACTGGATTACGATCACCCATTGAAGAAGCTAACTGAGGAATTCACGCCTCACTGGAGGGTAAGCCTATGCCCCGTCCAAACCATCTTCGGGAAATACCCAGTTGTAGACTTACCACTTGGTAACTTCCAAGGATTCTCCCCCCATGATAGCAGGAGAGTTGACTGGTCCAGTACAAAACTGTCAATGTAACAGCTTTATTTAGACAGGGAAGGAAGTTTCGCTAAAAGGCCATTTAGCTTCATGCCTGTCCCTGGGAAAATGTTAGTGTCTATTGTAAAGGATGTGCAGTCATAGCAGAGCATTTCGCTCCACATAATGTAATCAAGCAGGGTCAGCAGGGTTCCAGGAAGGGGAAATGATGTCTGACAAACTTACTGGAATTCTTTGAGGAGGTCACAAGCCGGAGAGATAAAGGGGGGGTGGTGAGTGTAATATATTGGATGTTCAGAAGGTTGTTTGATAAGGTGCTGCACATGAGGTTACTGAATAAGATAACAGCCCATGGTGTTGGGGGCAGTAGATGAGCATGGTTTGAGGATTGGTGAACTGAGAAAAGACAGAGAGTCGAGATAAGGGGTCCATTTTCAGGATGGCCACCTATCACTAGGGGAGTACCACGGGGCTCAGTGCTGGGGTCACAGTTATTGCCAATATCCATTACTGGATGGGGAAAGTGCATGTACCGTAGCCACGTTTGTGAATAACACAGAAATAGGTGGGAAGGCAAGGGGTGAGGTTGACACACTGAGTCAGCAGAGGGATCTAGACAGGTTAGGCCAGTGGGCAAAATCTTGGCACATGGAAAACAATGTGGGGAAAACTGTGAGGTTATTCACTTTGGCAGGAAGAATAGAGGAGCTGAATATTATTTAAATGGAGAAAGACTGCAGAAAGCTACAGAACAGAGAGATTTGGGAATCCTCATCCGTGAATCACAAAAAGCTAGCATCCAAGTCCAGCGGGGAATAGGGAAGGCCGAGGGAATGTTGGTCTTTATTCCAAAGGGAATGGAGTATAAAAATAGGGAGGATTTTGCTAAAACTATACACTACACCGGTCAGACCATAGCGGGAATACTGTGAACAGGTTTGGGTCCCCTTACCTGAGGAAAGACAGACTGACATTGGAGGCAGCCCAGAGAAGGTACACTCGGCTGATCCCGGGTATGGAGGGACTGTCCCATGAGGAGAGGTTGGGCCTGGACTCATTGGGGTTTAGAAGGAGGAGAGGGGGTGATTCGGCAGACTCAATGGGCTGAATGGCTCACTTCTGCTCGTACAGAGACAGAACGGAAACTGTTTATAGTCTTACAAGCTCGAAAATTGGAGTATTTTAAATGAATATGAAGTCTGCCGAAAATCATTCATGCTTTTCCTGAACCCATTCACTGTTTCAATATTGCGATAGCACAGATCAGGCTCCATGGGTGAAACTGACCGGATCATCAATTTCACTGATTGGGGGCGTTTCCAAAAATTCTGTTCAGTTTCTCCGATGGGAAAGCATGAGTAAAAAAAACCAAAATGTGCCTCTTCTCAAACAATGTGTAATGTAACAAGAAACCTGACTAGACAGGCCAATGAAATGATCAGATGGTGGAGGGCTGAGCCTCCAGGTTAGAAATGCTGAGTGTTGGTGTTGATCACTTTCTCAGCAGGATGACAGGATCCCTGCAGGGTGGGAACAGGCCCTTTGGCCTATCAGGTCGACACCGATCCTCCCGAGAGTAACCCACCCCGACCCGGTCATCCTATATTTACCCCTGACCACTGCACCGAACCCACAAATCCCTGGACACTATGGGACAATTTAGCATGGCCAATCCACCCTAACCTGCACATCCCTGGGCATTATGGGACAATTTAGCACGGCCAATCCACCCTAACCTGCACATCCCTGGGCACTATGGGACAATTTAGCATGGCCAATCCACCCTAACCTGCACATCCCTGGGCACTATGGGACAATTTAGCACGGCCAATCCCACCCTAAACTACACATCCCTGGGCACTATGGGACAATTTAGCATGGCCAATCCATCCTAACCTGCACATCCCTGGGCACTATGGGACAATTTAGCATGGCCAATCCACCCTAACCTGCACATCCCTGGGCACTATGGGACAATTTAGCATGGCCAATCCACCCTAACCTGCACATCCCTGGGCATTATGGGACAATTTAGCACGGCCAATCCACCCTAACCTGCACATCCCTGGGCACTATGGGACAATTTAGCATGGCCAATCCACCCTAACCTGCACATCCCTGGGCACTATGGGACAATTTAGCACGGCCAATCCCACCCTAAACTACACATCCCTGGGCACTATGGGACAATTTAGCATGGCCAATCCATCCTAACCTGCACATCCCTGGGCACTATGGGACAATTTAGCATGGCCAATCCACCCTAACCTGCACATCCCTGGGCACTATGGGACAATTTAGCATGGCCAATCCACCCTAACCTGCACATCCCTGGGCATTATGGGACAATTTAGCACGGCCAATCCACCCTAACCTGCACATCCCTGGGCACTATGGGACAATTTAGCATGGCCAATCCACCCTAACCTGCACATCCCTGGGCACTATGGGACAATTTAGCACGGCCAATCCACCCTAACCTGCACATCCCTGGGCACTATGGGACAATTTAGCATGGCCAATCCACCCTAACCTGCACATCCCTGGGCACTATGGGACAATTTAGCATGGCCAATCCACCCTAACCTGCACATCCCTGGGCACTATGGGACAATTTAGCATGGCCCATCCACCCTAACCTGCACATCCCTGGGCACTATGGGACAATTTAGCATGGCCAATCCACCCTAACCTGCACATCCCTGGGCACTATGGGACAATTTAGCATGGCCAATCCACCCTAACCTACACATCCCTGGGCATTATGGGACAATTCAGCATGGCCAATCCACCCTAACCTGCACATCCCTGGGCACGATGGGACAATTTAGCATGGCCAATCCACCCTAACCTGCACATCCCTGGGCACTATGGGACAATTTAGCATGGCCAATCCACCCTAACCTACACATCCCTGGACACGATGGGACAATTCAGCATGGCCAATCCACCCTAACCTGCACATCCCTGGGCACTATGGCACAATTTAGCATGGCCAATCCACCCTAACCTGCACATCCCTGGACACTATGGGACAATTTAGCATGGCCAATCCACCCTAACCTGCACATCCCTGGGCACTATGGGACAATTTAGCATGGCCAACCCACCCTAACCTGCACATCCCTGGGCACTATGGGACAATTTAGCATGGCCAATCCACCCTAACCTGCACATCCCTGGACACGATGGGACAATTTAGCATGGCCAATCCACCCTACCCTACACATCCCTGGGCACTATGGGACAATGTAGCACGGCCAATCCACCGTAACCTACACATCCCTGGACACGATGGGACAATTCAGCACGGCCAATCCACCCTAACCTGCACATCCCTGGACACGATGGGACAATTTAGCATGGCCAATCCACCCTAACCTGCACATCCCTGGGCACTATGGGACAATTTAGCATGGTCAATCCACCCTAACCTGCACATCCCTGGACACGATGGGACAATTCAGCACGGCCAATCCACCCTAACCTGCACATCCCTGGGGCACTATGGGACAATTTAACATGGCCAATCCACACTAACCTGCACATCCCTGGGCACTATGGGACAATTTAACATGGTCAATCCACCCTCACCTGCACATCTGGACACTATGGGACAGTTTAGCATGGCCAATCCACCCTGACCTGCACATCCCTGGACACTGTGGGACAATTTTGCATCACCAATCCACCCTCACCTGCACATCCCTGGGCACTATGGGACAATTTAGCACGGCCAATCCACCCTCACCTGCGCATTTTGGACTGTGGGAGGGAACTGGAGCACCCGGAGGAAACCCCTGCAGGCACAGGGAGAATGTGCAAACTCCACACAGACAGAATTGAACCTGGCTCCCTGGTGCTGTGAGGCAGCAGTGCTCACCACTGAGTCTCAGTGCAGTCCTCGTTAAGTGCATTAATGAAGCTGCCGCAATGTTGACAGCCAGAAATCCAGGTGATGTGGGATCAAATTGGAGCTGCCCTTAATGCATGTGTTGAAGTATTTATTGATGGCTTTACACAGTACCAGCACGTCCGAACGCATGTGGTGCTGTAAAAGCACAGCCAGTCAGACAGCATCTGAGGAACAGGAGAGTTCCAGAATAAGCCCTTCATCAGGAATGAGGCTGGGCTGGGGGGTGGGGTCGGGGGTGCTGAGAGATAAATGTAAGGGGGGTGCGAGGTGTTGGGGGAAGGTCGCTGAGAGTGGGTAGATGAAGATGAGGGAGAAGGTGATAGGTTGGCGTTGGGTGGAGCAGGAAGCTGGACAGGTCAGGAGGGCGGTGCCGAACTGGATGGTTGGAACTGGGACAAGGTGGGGGGAAGGGGAAATGAGGAAACTGGCGAAACCTGAGTTGAACCCTCCCCCCACCTTATCCCAGTTCCAACCCTCCAACACGGCACCGCCGTCTTGACCTGTCCTACCTGTCCATCATCCTTCCCACTTATCGGCTCCGACTTTCCCACCAGGTCTGGCAGCATCCGTGGAGAGCAGTCAGAGCTAAAATTTCCTTCCTCAGAACTGATGGTAGCTGTGAAAATATTGAAGTTTAGGCAGAAGAGAGGGTGGGTGGGGAGGGTGGGATAAGGAGTAAAGGATAGATGGGGATACAGCCCAAAGAGAGAGAAGAACAGTTGGACAGACAAAGGAGTGGATAGCGATCTGGCTGGGAGGGTGAATAGCTGTTCATGGGGCCTGTTAGTGACTAACCATGGGCTGGGTGATAACAAGGCCTGGTGTGTGGGGGTAGGAGTAAGGACATGGGTGAGCTCAAGCCCCAAAGTTATTGAACTCGATAATGATCCTAAAGGCTGCAGCGTTCCCGAGTGGAAAATGAGGAGCTGTTCTTCCAGCTTGTGCTGAGCTTCCCTGGAACACTGCAGCAACCCTGAGGCAGAGACGTTGGCCTGGGAACAGGGGGGGGTGTTCAACTGACAGGCAACTGCACTTAGGGAGGTTATTCCCGGAAATACATCCCAGGAAGTTATTTGGAACTGAGCAATAAGAAAGGGATGATCACCTTATTGGGATTGTATTATCGACACCCCAATAGTCAGAGGGAAATTGAGAAACAAACTTGTAAGGAAATTTCAGTTATCTGTAAGAATAATAGGGTAGTTATGGTAGGGGGTTTTAACTTCCCAAACATAGACCGGGACAGCCATAGTGTTAAGGGTTTAGATGGAGAGGAATTTGTTAAGTCTGTACAAGACAATTTTCTGATTCAGTATGTGGATGTACCTACTAGAGAAGGTGCAAAACTTGACCTACTCTTGGGAAATAAGGCAGGGCAGGTGACTGAGGTGTCAGTGGGGGAGCACTTTGGGACCAGCGACCATAATTCCTAAAGGATAGTGGTGAACTCACATGGGGTCAGTGCTGTCCATTGTGATCGTTACTGAAATGGCTTTATAAATTGGACTCTCTATAGGCTATATCTTCCTTTATCTCCCCCTTATTCTTAAATTATTCAAAATGATGTTGTATCATGTTAACAAATGAAATCTTACTGTCAAATACACATGACAGTAAAATCATGGTCATCATTAAACTCTGAATTCTAGATATTTCAGAAATTCAGACACCACCTACTGTGGTCGGGTTTGAACCGTGATCGCCAGGATGGTACTTGGTCTCTGGAAGAACAGGCTAAGCAATAACAGCACACGAACATCACTCCCCTTGTTGGCTTTCAGTTTATCAGGGAATACTCCCTGGAATTGTCCCCCTGGAAACACTCACCTGGGTCGTGCGTTGGGAAACATTGACCATGAATCTGATTGGAGAGCTTCTCTGCGATTGGTCAGCTCCCCAACGGGGCACCATCATGATGATTGACAATTCACAACTACTTGCTCTTTGCCTTTGTAGCTGCTGGCTGATGCCCTCCTCTCATTGCAAGTCCTGTTCCCAAGGAGGAATCTCCCGGCTGAACAGTGGCGAAGTGCCCACATGCTCAGTGTTACCAGTGTGCCAGCCACCATGCTCACTCCAGCCGTTTGCGACACCGTAAGCAGAATTGATTCCTTGTTCTGCCACAATCTCCGGTGGCATTTTTCCCTTCAGTCTCCGAAATCTATCTCAACGCGGGTTAAAGTGAAACCACCAACAAACATTTGTGGGAGCTGACTTTCCTTATATATAGAAGCTGCCTTTCACCCTGGATCTTGGCACCTGTCACTGTGGGCTCTGATACCTGTCACTGCGGGCCCTGTCACCTGTCACCGTGGGCCCTGACACCTGTCACCGTGGGCCCTGTCACCTGTCACCGTGGGCCCTGACACCTGTCACTGTGGGCCCTGTCACCTGTCACCGTGGGCCCTGTCAACTGTCACTGTGGGCCCTGTCACCTGTCACCGTGGGCCCTGACACCTGTGACTTAGGGCCCTGACCCCTGTCACTGTGGGCCCTGACACCTGTCACTGTGGGCCCTGACACCTGTCACTATGGGCCCTGTCACCTGTTACCATAGGCCCTGTCAACTGTCACTGTGGGCCCTGACACCTGTCATTGTGGGCCCTGACACCTGTCACCGTGGGCCTTGTCACCTGTCACCGTGGGCCCTGACACCTGTCACCGTGGGCCCTGTCACCTGTCACCGTGGGCCCTGACACCTGTCACTGTGGGCCCTGTGACTTAGGGCCCTGACACCTGTCACTGTGGGCCCTGACACCTGTCACCGTGGGCCCTGACACCTGTCACTGTGGGCCCTGTCACCTGTCACCGTGGGCCCTGACACCTGTCACTGTGGGCCCTGTCACCTGTCACTGTGGGCCCTGACACCTGCCACCATGGGCCCTGACACCTGTCACTGTGGGCCCTGACACCTGTCACCGTGGGCCCTGACACCTGTCACTGTGGGCCCTGACACCTGTCACCGTGGGCCTTGTCACCTGTCACCGTGGGCCCTGTCACCTGTCACCGTGGGCCCTGTCACCTGTCACTGTGGGCCCTGTCACCTGTCACCGTGGGCCCTGACACCTGTCACTGTGGGCCCTGTGACTTAGGGCCCTGACACCTGTCACTGTGGGCCCTGACACCTGTCACTGTGGGCCCTGTCACCTGTCACTGTGGGCCCTGTGACTTAGGGCCCTGACACCTGTCACCGTGGGCCCTGACACGTGTCACTGTGGGCCCTGTCACGTGTCACCGTGGGCCCTGACACCAGTCACCGTGGGCCCTGACAACTGTCACCATGGGCCTGTTACCTGTCACTATGGGCCCTGTCACCTGTTACCATAGGTCCTGTCAACTGTCACCGTGGGCCCTGACACCTGTCACCGTGGGCCCCGACACCTGTCACCATGGGCCCTGACACCTGTCACTGAGGGCCCAGATACCTGTCACTGTGGGGCCTGTCACCTGTCACTGTGGACCCTGTCACCTGTCACTGTGAGCCCTGTCACCTGTCACTGTGGGCCCTGATACCTGTCACCGTGGGCCCTGTCACCTGTCACCGTGGGCCCTGACATCTGTCACTGTGGACCCTGTCATGTGTCACCGTGGGCCCTGACACCTGTCACCGTGGACCCTGTCACCTGTCACTGTGGGCCTTGACACCTGGCACCTTGGGCCCTGTCACCTGTCACCGTGGGCCCTGTCACCTGTCACCGTGGGCCCTGTCACCTGTCACTATAGGCTCTGACACCTGTCACTGTGGGCCCTGACACCTGTCACCATGGGCCCTGACATCTGTCACTGTGGACCCTGTCATGTGTCACCGTGGGCCCTGACACCTGTCACCGTGGACCCTGTCACCTGTCACTGTGGGCCTTGACACCTGGCACCATGGGCCCTGCCACCTGCCACCATGGGCCCTGTCACCTGTCACCGTGGGCCCTGTCACCTGTCACTATAGGCCCTGACACCTGTCACTGTGGGCCCTGACACCTGTCACCATGGGCCCTGACACCTGTCACTGTGGGCCCTGTCACCTGTCACTGTGGGCCCTGTCACTGTGGGTCCTGACACCTGTCACTGTGGGCCCTGACACCTGTCACCATGGGCCCTGTCACCTGTCACTGTGGGCCATGACACCTGTCACTGTGGGCCCTGTCACCTGTCACCGTGGGCCCTGTCACCTATCACCGTGGGCCCTGACGCCTCTCACCGTGGGCCCTGACACCTGTCACTGTGGGCCCTGACACCTGTCACAGTGGGCCCTGACACCTGTCACTGTGGGCTCTGTCACCTGTCACTGTGGGCTCTGTCACCTGTCACTGTGGGCCCTGACAGCTATCACCGTGGCCCCTGACACCTGTCATTTTAGGCCCTGACACCTGTCACCGTGGGCCCTGACACCTGTCACCATGGGCCCTGTCACCTGTCACTGTGGGCCCTGACACCTGTCACCATGGGCCCTGACACCTATCACTGTGGCCCTGACACCTATCACCGTGGGCCCTGACACCTGTCACCGTGGGCCCGGACACCTGTCATTTTGAGCCATGTCACTGTGGGCCCTGTCACTGTGGGCCCTGACACCTATCACCGTGGCCCCTGACACCTGTCATTTTGGGCCCTGACACCTGTCACCGTGGGCACTGACACCTGTCACCATGGGCCCTGACACCTATCACTGTGGCCCTGACACCTATTACCGTGGGCCCTGACACCTGTCACCGTGGGCCCGGACACCTGTCATTTTGAGCCCTGTCACTGTGGGCCCTGTCACTGTGGGCCCTGACACCTATCACCGTGGGCCCTGACACCTGTCACTGTGGGCCCTGACGCCTAACACCGTGGGACCTGTCACCTGTCACCGTGGGCCCTGACACCTGTCACCGTGGGCCCTGACACCTGTCACTGTGGGCCCTGACACCTGTCACCGTGGGCCCTGACACCCTTCACCGTGGGCCCTGACACCTGTCACTGTGGGCCCTGACACCTGCCACTATGGGCCCTGACACCTGTCACCGTGGGCCCTGACACCTGTCACTATGGGCCCTGTCACCTGTCACTGTGGGGCCTGACACCTGTCACCGTGGGCCCTGACACCTATCACCGTGGGCCCTGACACCTGTCACTATGGGCCCTGTCACCTGTCACTGTGGGCCCTGACACCTGTCACTGTGGGCCCTGACACCTGTCACCATGGGCCCTGTCACCTGTCACCGTGGGCCCTGACACCTGTCACTGTGGGCCCTGTCACCATTGGCCCTGTCACATGTCTCCATGGGCCCTGATACCTGTCACCATTGGCCCTGACACCTGCCACCAAGGGCCCTGACACCTATCACCATGGGCCCTGTCACCTGTCACCATTGGCCCTGTCACCTGTCACCGTGGGCCATGACACCTGTCACTGTGGGCCCTGACACCTGTCACCTTGGGCCCTGACACCTGTCACTGTGGGCCCTGTCACTGTGGGCCCTGACACCTGTCACCGTGGGCCCTGTCACATGTCACAGTGGGCCCTGTCACTGTGGGTCCTGACACCTGTCACTGTGGGCCCTGACACCTGTCACCGTGGGCCCTGTCACTGTGGGTCCTGACACCTGTCACTGTGGGCCCTGACACCTGTCACCATGGGCCCTGTCACCTGTCACCGTGGGCCCTGTCACCTATCACCGTGGGCCCTGTCACCTATCACCGTGGGCCCTGACACCTGTCACTGTGGGCCCTGTCACCTGTCACCGTGGGCCCTGACACCTGTCACTGTGGGCCCTGTCACCTGTCACCGTGGGCCCTGACACCTGTCACTGTGGGCCCTGACACCTGTCACCATGGGCCCTGTCACCTGTCACTGTGGGCCCTGTCACTGTGGGCCCTGACAGCTATCACCGTGGGCCCTGACACCTGTCACCGTGGGCCCTGACACCAGTCACTGTGGGCCCTGACACCTGTCACCGTGGGCCCTGACACCTGTCACTGTGGGCCCTGACACCTGTCACCATGGGCCCTGTCACTGTGGGGCCAGTCACCTGTCACCATAGGCCCTGACCCCTCTCACTGTGGGCCCTGTCACCTGTCACCGTGGGCCCTGACACCTGTCACTGTGGGCCCTGTCACCTGTCACCATAGGCCCTGACACCTGTCACTGTGGGCCCTGACACCTGTCACCATGGGCCCTGTCACCTGTCACTGTGGGCCCTGTCACTGTGGGCCCTGACAGCTATCACCGTGGGCCCTGACACCTGTCACCGTGGGCCCTGACACCAGTCACTGTGGGCCCTGACACCTGTCACCGTGGGCCCTGACACCTGTCACTGTGGGCCCTGACACCTGTCACCATGGGCCCTGTCACCTGTCACTGTGGGTCCTGTCACCTGTCACCATAGGCCCTGACACCTGTCACTGTGGGCCCTGACACCTGTCACCATGGGCCCTGTCACCTGTCACTGTGGGCCCTGTCACTGTGAGCCCTGACAGCTATCACCGTGGGCCCTGACACCTGTCACCGTGGGCCCTGACACCAGTCACTGTGGGCCCTGACACCTGTCACCGTGGGCCCTGACACCTGTCACTGTGGGCCTTGACACCTGTCACCATGGGCCCTGTCACCTGTCACTGTGGGCCATGTCACCTGTCAGCGTGGGCCATGTCACCTGTCACTGTGGGCCCTGACACCTGTCACTGTGGGTCCTGTCACCTGTCACCGTGGGCCATGTCACCTGTCACCGTGGGCCATGTCACCTGTCAGCGTGGGCCATGTCACCTGTCACTGTGGGCCCTGACACCTGTCACTGTGGGCCCTGACACCTGTCACCGTGGGACCTGACACCTGTCACTGTGGGCCCTGTCACTGTGGGCCCTGTCACTGTTGGCCCTGACACCTGTCACCGTGGGCCCTGTCACCTGTCACCGTGGGGCCTGACACCTGTCACTTTGGGCCCTGACACCTGTCACCGTGGGCCCTGACACCTATCGCCGTGGGCCCTGACACCTGTCACTGTGGGCCCTGACACCTGCCACCATGGGCCCTGTCACTGTGGGCCCTGACACCTGCCACCATGGGCCCTGACACCTGTCACTGTGGGCCCTGACACCTGTCACCGTGTGCCCTGACACCTGTCACTGTGGGCCCTGACACCTGTCACCGTGGGCCCTGACACCTGTCACTGTGGGCCCTGTCACCTGTCACCATGGGCCCTGACACCTGTCACCGTGGGCCCTGTCACCTGTCACTGTGGGCCCTGACACCTGTCACTGTGGGCCCTGACACCTGCCACCGTGGGCCCTGACACCTGTCACTGTGGGCCCTGACACCTGTCACCGTGGGCCCTGTCACCTGTCACCGTGGGCCCTGACACCTGTCACTGTGGGCCCTGACACCTGTCACTGTGGGCCCTGTCACCTGTCACCGTGGGCCCTGACACCTGTCACTGTGGGCCCTGACACCTGTCACTGTGGGCCCTGACACCTGTCACCGTGGGCCCTGTCACCTGTCACCGTGTGCCCTGTCACCTGTCACTGTGGGCCCTGACACCTGTCACCGTGGGCCCTGACACCTGTCACTGTGGGCCCTGACACCTGCCACCATGGGCCCTGATCCCTGTCACTGTGGGCCCTGACACCTGTCACTGTGGGCCCTGACACCTGCCACCATGGGCCCTGTCACCGTGGGCCCTGACACCTGTCACTGTGGGCCCTGTCACCTGTCACCGTGGTCCCTGACACCTGTCACCGTGGGCCCTGTCACCTGTCACTGTGGGCCCTGTCACCTGTCACCGTGGGCCCTGACACCTGTCACCGTGGGCCCTGTCACCTGTCACCGTGGGCCCTGTCACCTGTCACCGTGGGCCCTGACACCTGTCACCGTGGGCCCTGACACCTGCCACCATGGGCCCTGAAACCTGTCACTGTGGGCCTTGACACCTGTCACCGTGGGCCCTGTCACCTGTCACCGTGGGCCCTGACACCTGTCACCGTGGGCCCCGACACCTGTCACTGTGGGCCCTGACACCTGCCACCATGGGCCCTGACACCTGTCACTGTGGGCCCTGACACCTGTCACCATAGGCCCTGACACCTGTCACTGTGGGCCCTGACACCTGTCACCATGGGCCCTGTCACCTGTCACTGTGGGCCCTGTCACTGTGGGCCCTGACAGCTATCACCGTGGGCCCTGACACCTGTCACCGTGGGCCCTGACACCAGTCACTGTGGGCCCTGACACCTCTCACCGTGGGCCCTGACACCTGTCACTGTGGGCCCTGACACCTGTCACCATGGGCCCTGTCACCTGTCACTGTGTGTCCTGTCACCTGTCACCGTGGGCCATGTCACCTGTCACCGTGGGCCATGTCACCTGTCAGCGTGGGCCATGTCACCTGTCACTGTGGGCCCTGACACCTGTCACTGTGGGCCCTGACACCTGTCACCGTGGGCCCTGATACCTGTCACTGTGGGCCCTGTCACTGTGGGCCCTGTCACTGTTGGCCCTGACACCTGTCACCGTGGGCCCTGTCACCTGTCACTGTGGGCCCTGACACCTGTCACTGTGGGCCCTGTCACTGTGGGCCCTGACACCTCTCACCGTGGGCCCTGACACCTGTCACTGTGGGCCCTGACACCTGTCACCATGGGCCCTGTCACCTGTCACTGTGTTTCCTGTCACCTGTCACCGTGGGCCATGTCACCTGTCACCGTGGGCCATGTCACCTGTCAGCGTGGGCCATGTCACCTGTCACCGTGGGCCCTGACACCTGTCACTGTGGGCCCTGACACCTGTCACCGTGGGCCCTGACACCTTTCACTGTGGGCCCTGTCACTGTGGGCCCTGTCACTGTTGGCCCTGACACCTGTCACCATGGGCCCTGTCACCTGTCACCGTGGGCCCTGTCACCTGTCACTGTGGGCCCTGACACCTGTCACTGTGGGCCCTGTCACCTGTCACCGTGGGCCCTGACACCTGTCACTGTGGGCCCTGACACCTGTCACTGTGGGCCCTGACACCTGTCACCGTGGGCCCTGTCACCTTTCACCGTGTGCCCTGTCACCTGTCACTGTGGGCCCTGACACCTGTCACCGTGGGCCCTGACACCTGTCACTGTGGGCCCTGACACCTGCCACCATGGGCCCTGACCCCTGTCACTGTGGGCCCTGACACCTGTCACTGTGGGCCCTTGACACCTGCCACCATGGGCCCTGTCACTGTGGGCCCTGCCACCTGCCACCATGGGCCCTGTCACCGTGGGCCCTGACACCTGTCACTGTGGGCCCTGTCACCTGTCACCGTGGTCCCTGACACCTGTCACCGTGGGCCCTGTCACCTGTCACTGTGGGCCCTGTCACCTGTCACCGTGGGCCCTGACACCTGTCACCGTGGGCCATGTCACCTGTCACCGTGGGCCCTGACACCTGTCACTGTGGGCCCTGTCACCTGTCACTGTGGGCCCTGACACCTGTCACTGTGGGCCCTGACACCTGCCACCATGGGCCCTGACACCTGTCACTGTGGGCCCTGACACCTGTCACCGTGGGCCCTGTCACCTGTCACCGTGGGCCCTGACACCTGTCACCGTGGGCCCTGACACCTGTCACTGTGGGCCCTGACACCTGCCACCATGGGCCCTGACACCTGTCACTGTGGGCCCTGACACCTGTCACCATAGGCCCTGACACCTGTCACTGTGGGCCCTGACACCTGTCACCATGGGCCCTGTCACCTGTCACTGTGGGCCCTGTCACTGTGGGCCCTGACAGCTATCACCGTGGGCCCTGACACCTGTCACCGTGGGCCCTGACACCAGTCACTGTGGGCCCTGACACCTCTCACCGTGGGCCCTGACACCTGTCACTGTGGGCCCTGACACCTGTCACCATGGGCCCTGTCACCTGTCACTGTGGGTCCTGTCACCTGTCACCGTGGGCCATGTCACCTGTCAGCGTGGGCCATGACACCTGTCACTGTGGGCCCTGACACCTGTCACCGTGGGCCCTGACACCTGTCACTGTGGGCCCTGTCACTGTGGGCCCTGTCACTGTTGGCCCTGACACCTGTCACCGTGGGCCCTGTCACCTGTCACCGTGGGCCCTGACACCTGTCACTTTGGGCCCTGACACCTGTCACCGTGGGCCCTGACACCTATCGCCGTGGGCCCTGTCACCATGGGCCCTGTCACCTGTCACTGTGGGTCCTGTCACCTGTCACCGTGGGCCATGTCACCTGTCAGCGTGGGCCATGTCACCTGTCACTGTGGGCCCTGACACCTGTCACTGTGGGCCCTGACACCTGTCACCGTGGGCCCTGACACCTGTCACTGTGGGCCCTGTCACTGTGGGCCCTGTCACTGTTGGCCCTGACACCTGTCACCATGGGCCCTGTCACCTGTCACCATGGGCCCTGTCACCTGTCACTGTGGGCCCTGACACCTGTCACTGTGGGCCCTGTCACCTGTCACCGTGGGCCCTGACACCTGTCACTGTGGGCCCTGACACCTGTCACCGTGGGCCCTGTCACCTGTCACCGTGTGCCCTGTCACCTGTCACTGTGGGCCCTGACACCTGTCACCGTGGGCCCTGACACCTGTCACTGTGGGCCCTGCCACCTGCCACCATGGGCCCTGACCCCTGTCACTGTGGGCCCTGACACCTGTCACTGTGGGCCCTGACACCTGCCACCATGGGCCCTGTCACTGTGGGCCCTGACACCTGCCACCATGGGCCCTGTCACCGTGGTCCCTGACACCTGTCACCGTGGGCCCTGTCACCTGTCACTGTGGGCCCTGTCACCTGTCACCGTGGGCCCTGACACCTGTCACCGTGGGCCCTGTCACCTGTCACCGTGGGCCCTGTCACCTGTCACTGTGGGCCCTGACACCTGTCACTGTGGGCCCTGACACCTGCCACCATGGGCCCTAACACCTGTCACTGTGGGCCCTGACACCTGTCACCGTGGGCCCTGTCACCTGTCACCGTGGGCCCTGACACCTGTCACCGTGGGCCCTGACACCTGTCACTGTGGGCCCTGACACCTGCCACCATGGGCCCTGACACCTGTCACTATGGGCCCTGACACCTGTCACCATAGGCCCTGACACCTGTCACCGTGGGCCCTGACACCTGTCACCATGGGCCCTGTCACCTGTCACTGTGGGCCCTGTCACTGTGGGCCCTGACAGCTATCATCGTGGGCCCTGACACCTGTCACCGTGGGCCCTGACACCTGTCACTGTGGGCCCTGACACCTGTCACCGTGGGCCCTGTCACCTGTCACCGTGTGCCCTGTCACCTGTCACTGTGGGCCCTGACACCTGTCACCGTGGGCCCTGACACCTGTCACTGTGGGCCCTGACACCTGCCACCATGGGCCCTGACCCCTGTCACTGTGGGCCCTGACACCTGTCACTGTGGGCCCTGACACCTGCCACCATGGGCCCTGTCACTGTGGGCCCTGCCACCTGCCACCATGGGCCCTGTCACCGTGGGCCCTGACACCTGTCACTGTGGGCCCTGACACCTGTCACCGTGGGCCCTGACACCTGTCACTGTGGGCCCTGTCACTGTGGGCCCTGTCACTGTTGGCCCTGACACCTGTCACCATGGGCCCTGTCACCTGTCACCGTGGGCCCTGTCACCTGTCACTGTGGGCCCTGACACCTGTCACTGTGGGCCCTGTCACCTGTCACCGTGGGCCCTGACACCTGTCACTGTGGGCCCTGACACCTGTCACCGTGGGCCCTGTCACCTGTCACCGTGGGCCCTGTCACCTGTCACTGTGGGCCCTGACACCTGTCACTGTGGGCCCTGTCACCTGTCACCGTGGGCCCTGTCACCTGTCACCGTGGGCCCTGACACCTGTCACCGTGGGCCCTGTCACCTGTCACTGTGGGCCCTGACACCTGTCACTGTGGGCCCTGACACCTGCCACCATGGGCCCTGACACCTGTCACTGTGGGCCCTGACACCTGCCACCATGGGCCCTGCCACCTGTCACTGTGGGCCCTGACACCTGTCACCATAGGCCCTGACACCTGTCACTGTGGGCCCTGACACCTGTCACCATGGGCCCTGTCACCTGTCACTGTGGGCCCTGTCACTGTGGGCCCTGACAGCTATCACCGTGGGCCCTGACACCTGTCACCGTGGGCCCTGACACCAGTCACTGTGGGCCCTGACACCTGTCACCGTGGGCCCTGACACCTGTCACTGTGGGCCCTGACACCTGTCACCATGGGCCCTGTCACCTGTCACTGTGGGTCCTGTCACCTGTCACCGTGGGCCATGTCACCTGTCACCGTGGGCCATGTCACCTGTCATCGTGGGCCATGTCACCTGTCACTGTGGGCCCTGACACCTGTCACCGTGGGCCCTGACACCTGTCACTGTGGGCCCTGTCACTGTGGGCCCTGTCACTGTTGGCCCTGACACCTGTCACCGTGGGCCCTGTCACCTGTCACCGTGGGCACTGACACCTGTCACTTTGGGCCCTGACACCTGTCACCGTGGGCCCTGACACCTATCGCCGTGGGCCCTGTCACCATGGGCCCTGTCACCTGTCACTGTGGGTCCGGTCACCTGTCACCGTGGGCCATGTCACCTGTCACCGTGGGCCATGTCACCTGTCAGCGTGGGCCATGTCACCTGTCACTGTGGGCCCTGACACCTGTCACTGTGGGCCCTGACACCTGTCACCGTGGGCCCTGACACCTGTCACTGTGGGCCCTGTCACTGTGGGCCCTGTCACTGTTGGCCCTGACACCTGTCACCATGGGCCCTGTCACCTGTCACCGTGGGCCCTGTCACCTGTCACTGTGGGCCCTGACACCTGTCACTGTGGGCCCTGTCACCTGTCACCGTGGGCCCTGACACCTGTCACTGTGGGCCCTGACACCTGTCACTGTGGGCCCTGACACCTGTCACCGTGGGCCCTGTCACCTGTCACCGTGTGCCCTGTCACCTGTCACTGTGGGCCCTGACACCTGTCACCGTGGGCCCTGACACCTGTCACAGTGGGCCCTGACACCTGCCACCATGGGCCCTGACCCCTGTCACTGTGGGCCCTGACACCTGTCACTGTGGGCCCTGACACCTGCCACCATGGGCCCTGTCACTGTGGGCCCTGACACCTGCCACCATGGGCCCTGTCACCGTGGGCCCTGACATCTGTCACTGTGGGCCCTGTCACCTGTCACGGTGGTCCCTGACACCTGTCACTGTGGGCCCTGACACCTGTCACCGTGGGCCCTGTCACCTGTCACCGTGGGCCCTGTCACCTGTCACCGTGGGCCCTGTCACCTGTCACTGTGGGCCCTGACACCTGTCACTGTGGGCCCTGACACCTGTCACCGTGGGCCCTGACACCTGTCACCGTGGGCCCTGACACCTGTCACTGTGGGCCCTGACACCTGCCACCATGGGCCCTGACACCTGTCACTGTGGGCCCTGACACCTGTCACCATAGGCCCTGACACCTGTCACTGTGGGCCCTGACACCTGTCACCATGGGCCCTGTCACCTGTCACTGTGGGCCCTGTCACTGTGGGCCCTGACAGCTATCATCGTGGGCCCTGACACCTGTCACCGTGGGCCCTGACACCTGTCACTGTGGGCCCTGTCACTGTGGGCCCTGTCACTGTTGGCCCTGACACCTGTCACCGTGGGCCCTGTCACCTGTCACCGTGGGCCCTGACACCTGTCACTGTGGGCCCTGTCACTGTGGGCCCTGTCACTGTTGGCCCTGACACCTGTCACCGTGGGCCCTGTCACCTGTCACCGTGGGCCCTGACACCTGTCATTTTGGGCCCTGACACCTGTCACCGTGGGCCCTGACACCTATCGCCGTGGGCCCTGACACCTGTCACTGTGGGCCCTGCCACCTGCCACCATGGGCCCTGTCACTGTGGGCCCTGACACCTGCCACCATGGGCCCTGACACCTGTCACTGTGGGCCCTGACACCTGTCACCGTGGGCCCTGACACCTGTCACTGTGGGCCCTGACACCTGTCACCGTGGGCCCTGACACCTGTCACTGTGGGCCCTGACACCTGTCACTGTGGGCCCTGTCACCTGTCACCGTGGGCCCTGACACCTGTCACCGTGGGCCCTGTCACCTGTCACTGTGGGCCCTGACACCTGCCACCATGGGCCCTGACACCTGTCACTGTGGGCCCTGACACCTGTCACCGTGGGCCCTGTCACCTGTCACTGTGGGCCCTGACACCTGTCACCGTGTGCCCTGTCACCTGTCACCATGGGCCCTGTCACCTGTCACCATGGGCCCTGTCACCTGTCACTGTGGGCCCTGACACCTGTCACTGTGGGCCCTGACACCTGTCACCGTGGGCCCTGACACCTGTCACTGTGGGCCCTGACACCTGTCACTGTGGGCCCTGTCACCTGTCACCGTGTGCCCTGTCACCTGTCACTGTGGGCCCTGACACCTGTCACCGTGGGCCCTGTCACCTGTCACCGTGTGCCCTGTCACCTGTCACTGTGGGCCCTGACACCTGTCACTGTGGGCCCTGCCACCTGCCACCATGGGCCCTGACACCTATCACTGTGGGCCCTGACACCTGTCACCGTGGGCCCTGACACCTGTCACTGTGGGCCCTGACCCCTGTCACTGTGGGCCCTGACACCTGTCACTGTGGGCCCTGACACTGCCACCATGGGCCCTGTCACTGTGGGCCCTGACACCTGCCACCATGGGCCCTGTCACCGTGGGCCCTGACACCTGTCACTGTGAGCCCTGTCACCTGTCACCGTGGTCCCTGACACCTGTCACCGTGGGCCCTGTCACCTGTCACTGTGGGCCCTGTCACCTGTCACCGTGGGCCCTGACACCTGTCACTGTGGGCCCTGACACCTGTCACCGTGGGCCCTGTCACCTGTCACTGTGGGCCCTGTCACCTGTCACTGTGGGCCCTGACACCTGTCACTGTGGGCCCTGACACCTGCCACCATGGGCCCTGACACCTGTCACTGTGGGCCCTGACTCCTGTCACCGTGGGCCCTGACACCTGTCACTGTGGGCCCTGACCCCTGCCACTGTGGGCCCTGACACCTGTCACTGTGGGCCCTGACACCTGCCACCATGGGCTCTGTCACTGTGGGCCCTGACACCTGCCACCATGGGCCCTGTCACTGTGGGCCCTGACACCTGTCACTGTGGGCCCTGTCACCTGTCACTGTGGGCCCTGTCACCTGTCACCGTGGGCCCTGACACCTGTCACCGTGGGCCCTGTCACCTGTCACCGTGGGCCATGTCACCTGTCACCGTGGGCCATGTCACCTGTCAGCGTGGGCCATGTCACCTGTCACTGTGGGCCCTGACACCTGTCACTGTGGGCCCTGTCACTGTGGGCCCTGTCACTGTTGGCCCTGACACCTGTCACCGTGGGCCCTGTCACCTGTCACCGTGGGCCCTGACACCTGTCACTTTGGGCCCTGACACCTGTCACCGTGGGCCCTGACACCTATCGCCGTGGGCCCTGACACCTGTCACTGTGGGCCCTGACACCTGCCACCATGGGCCCTGTCACTGTGGGCCCTGACACCTGCCACCATGGGCCCTGACACCTGTCACTGTGGGCCCTGACACCTGTCACCGTGGGCCCTGACACCTGTCACTGTGGGCCCTGACACCTGTCACCGTGGGCCCTGACACCTGTCACTGTGGGCCCTGACACCTGTCACTGTGGGCCCTGTCACCTGTCACCGTGGGCCCTGACACCTGTCACCGTGGGCCCTGTCACCTGTCACTGTGGGCCCTGACACCTGTCTTGTGGGCCCTGACACCTGCCACCATGGGCCCTGACACCTGTCACTGTGGGCCCTGACACCTGTCACCGTGGGCCCTGTCACCTGTCACTGTGGGCCCTGACACCTGTCACCGTGGGCCCTGAAACCTGTCACCATGGGCCCTGTCACCTGTCGCCGTGGGCCCTGTCACCTGTCACTGTGGGCCCTGACACCTGTCACTGTGGGCCCTGACACCTGTCACCGTGGGCCCTGACACCTGTCACTGTGGGCCCTGACACCTGTCACCGTGGGCCCTGTCACCTGTCACCGTGTGCCCTGTCACCTGTCACTGTGGGCCCTGACACCTGTCACTGTGGGCCCTGCCACCTGCCACCATGGGCCCTGACACCTGTCACTGTGGGCCCTGACACCTGTCACCGTGGGCCCTGTCACCTGTCACCGTGGGCCATGTCACCTGTCACCGTGGGCCATGTCACCTGTCAGCGTGGGCCATGTCACCTGTCACTGTGGGCCCTGACACCTGTCACTGTGGGCCCTGTCACTGTGGGCCCTGTCACTGTTGGCCCTGACACCTGTCACCGTGGGCCCTGTCACCTGTCACCGTGGGCCCTGACACCTGTCACTTTGGGCCCTGACACCTGTCACCGTGGGCCCTGACACCTATCGCCGTGGGCCCTGACACCTGTCACTGTGGGCCCTGACACCTGCCACCATGGGCCCTGTCACTGTGGGCCCTGACACCTGCCACCATGGGCCCTGACACCTGTCACTGTGGGCCCTGACACCTGTCACCGTGGGCCCTGACACCTGTCACCGTGGGCCCTGACACCTGTCACCGTGGGCCCTGTCACCTGTCACCGTGGGCCCTGTCACCTGTCACTGTGGGCCCTGACACCTGTCACTGTGGGCCCTGTCACCTGTCACCGTGGGCCCTGTCACCTGTCACTGTGGGCCCTGACACCTGTCACTGTGGGCCCTGACACCTGCCACCATGGGCCCTGACACCTGTCACTGTGGGCCCTGACACCTGTCACCGTGGGCCCTGTCACCTGTCACTGTGGGCCCTGACACCTGTCACCGTGGGCCCTGAAACCTGTCACCATGGGCCCTGTCACCTGTCACCGTGGGCCCTGTCACCTGTCACTGTGGGCCCTGACACCTGTCACTGTGGGCCCTGACACCTGTCACCGTGGGCCCTGACACCTGTCACTGTGGGCCCTGACACCTGTCACCGTGGGCCCTGTCACCTGTCACCGTGTGCCCTGTCACCTGTCACTGTGGGCCCTGACACCTGTCACTGTGGGCCCTGACACCTGCCACCATGGGCCCTGACACCTGTCACCGTGGGCCCTGTCACCTGTCACTGTGGGCCCTGACACCTGTCACTGTGGGCCCTGTCACCTGTCACCGTGGGCCCTGTCACCTGTCACCATGGGCCATGACACCTGTCACTGTGGGCCCTGACACCTGTCACCGTGGGCCCTGACACCTGTCACCGTGGGCCCTGACCCCTGCCACCATGGGCCCTGACACCTGTCACCGTGGGCCCTGTCACCTGTCACTGTGGGCCCTGACCCCTGTCACTGTGGGCCCTGACACCTGTCACCGTGGGCCCTGACACCTGTCACTGTGGGCCCTGACACCTGCCACCATGGGCCCTGACACCTGTCACCGTGGGCCCTGTCGCCTGTAACTGTGGGCCCTGACCCCTGTCACTGTGGGCCCTGACACCTGTCACTGTGGGCCCTGACACCTGTCACCGTGGGCCCTGACACCTGTCACCGTGGGCCCTGAAACCTGTCACCATGGGCCCTGTCACCTGTCACCGTGGGCCCTGTCACCTGTCACTGTGGGCCCTGACACCTGTCACTGTGGGCCCTGACACCTGTCACCGTGGGCCCTGACACCTGTCACTGTGGGCCCTGACACCTGTCACCGTGGGCCCTGTCACCTGTCACCGTGTGCCCTGTCACCTGTCACTGTGGGCCCTGACACCTGTCACCGTGGGCCCTGACACCTGTCACTGTGGGCCCTGACACCTGTCACTGTGGGCCCTGACACCTGTCACCGTGGGCCATGTCACCTGTCACCGTGGGCCATGTCACCTGTCAGCGTGGGCCATGTCACCTGTCACTGTGGGCCCTGACACCTGTCACTGTGGGCCCTGTCACTGTGGGCCCTGTCACTGTTGGCCCTGACACCTGTCACCGTGGGCCCTGACACCTATCACTGTGGGCCCTGACACCTGTCACCGTGGGCCCTGACACCTGTCACTGTGGGCCCTGACCCCTGTCACTGTGGGCCCTGACACCTGTCACTGTGGGCCCTGACACTGCCACCATGGGCCCTGTCACTGTGGGCCCTGACACCTGCCACCATGGGCCCTGTCACCGTGGGCCCTGACACCTGTCACTGTGAGCCCTGTCACCTGTCACCGTGGTCCCTGACACCTGTCACCGTGGGCCCTGTCACCTGTCACTGTGGGCCCTGTCACCTGTCACCGTGGGCCCTGACACCTGTCACTGTGGGCCCTGACACCTGTCACCGTGGGCCCTGTCACCTGTCACTGTGGGCCCTGTCACCTGTCACTGTGGGCCCTGACACCTGTCACTGTGGGCCCTGACACCTGCCACCATGGGCCCTGACACCTGTCACTGTGGGCCCTGACTCCTGTCACCGTGGGCCCTGACACCTGTCACTGTGGGCCCTGACCCCTGCCACTGTGGGCCCTGACACCTGTCACTGTGGGCCCTGACACCTGCCACCATGGGCTCTGTCACTGTGGGCCCTGACACCTGCCACCATGGGCCCTGTCACTGTGGGCCCTGACACCTGTCACTGTGGGCCCTGTCACCTGTCACTGTGGGCCCTGTCACCTGTCACCGTGGGCCCTGACACCTGTCACCGTGGGCCCTGTCACCTGTCACCGTGGGCCATGTCACCTGTCACCGTGGGCCATGTCACCTGTCAGCGTGGGCCATGTCACCTGTCACTGTGGGCCCTGACACCTGTCACTGTGGGCCCTGTCACTGTGGGCCCTGTCACTGTTGGCCCTGACACCTGTCACCGTGGGCCCTGTCACCTGTCACCGTGGGCCCTGACACCTGTCACTTTGGGCCCTGACACCTGTCACCGTGGGCCCTGACACCTATCGCCGTGGGCCCTGACACCTGTCACTGTGGGCCCTGACACCTGCCACCATGGGCCCTGTCACTGTGGGCCCTGACACCTGCCACCATGGGCCCTGACACCTGTCACTGTGGGCCCTGACACCTGTCACCGTGGGCCCTGACACCTGTCACTGTGGGCCCTGACACCTGTCACCGTGGGCCCTGACACCTGTCACTGTGGGCCCTGACACCTGTCACTGTGGGCCCTGTCACCTGTCACCGTGGGCCCTGACACCTGTCACCGTGGGCCCTGTCACCTGTCACTGTGGGCCCTGACACCTGTCTTGTGGGCCCTGACACCTGCCACCATGGGCCCTGACACCTGTCACTGTGGGCCCTGACACCTGTCACCGTGGGCCCTGTCACCTGTCACTGTGGGCCCTGACACCTGTCACCGTGGGCCCTGAAACCTGTCACCATGGGCCCTGTCACCTGTCGCCGTGGGCCCTGTCACCTGTCACTGTGGGCCCTGACACCTGTCACTGTGGGCCCTGACACCTGTCACCGTGGGCCCTGACACCTGTCACTGTGGGCCCTGACACCTGTCACCGTGGGCCCTGTCACCTGTCACCGTGTGCCCTGTCACCTGTCACTGTGGGCCCTGACACCTGTCACTGTGGGCCCTGCCACCTGCCACCATGGGCCCTGACACCTGTCACTGTGGGCCCTGACACCTGTCACCGTGGGCCCTGTCACCTGTCACCGTGGGCCATGTCACCTGTCACCGTGGGCCATGTCACCTGTCAGCGTGGGCCATGTCACCTGTCACTGTGGGCCCTGACACCTGTCACTGTGGGCCCTGTCACTGTGGGCCCTGTCACTGTTGGCCCTGACACCTGTCACCGTGGGCCCTGTCACCTGTCACCGTGGGCCCTGACACCTGTCACTTTGGGCCCTGACACCTGTCACCGTGGGCCCTGACACCTATCGCCGTGGGCCCTGACACCTGTCACTGTGGGCCCTGACACCTGCCACCATGGGCCCTGTCACTGTGGGCCCTGACACCTGCCACCATGGGCCCTGACACCTGTCACTGTGGGCCCTGACACCTGTCACCGTGGGCCCTGACACCTGTCACCGTGGGCCCTGACACCTGTCACCGTGGGCCCTGTCACCTGTCACCGTGGGCCCTGTCACCTGTCACTGTGGGCCCTGACACCTGTCACTGTGGGCCCTGTCACCTGTCACCGTGGGCCCTGTCACCTGTCACTGTGGGCCCTGACACCTGTCACTGTGGGCCCTGACACCTGCCACCATGGGCCCTGACACCTGTCACTGTGGGCCCTGACACCTGTCACCGTGGGCCCTGTCACCTGTCACTGTGGGCCCTGACACCTGTCACCGTGGGCCCTGAAACCTGTCACCATGGGCCCTGTCACCTGTCACCGTGGGCCCTGTCACCTGTCACTGTGGGCCCTGACACCTGTCACTGTGGGCCCTGACACCTGTCACCGTGGGCCCTGACACCTGTCACTGTGGGCCCTGACACCTGTCACCGTGGGCCCTGTCACCTGTCACCGTGTGCCCTGTCACCTGTCACTGTGGGCCCTGACACCTGTCACTGTGGGCCCTGACACCTGCCACCATGGGCCCTGACACCTGTCACCGTGGGCCCTGTCACCTGTCACTGTGGGCCCTGACACCTGTCACTGTGGGCCCTGTCACCTGTCACCGTGGGCCCTGTCACCTGTCACCATGGGCCATGACACCTGTCACTGTGGGCCCTGACACCTGTCACCGTGGGCCCTGACACCTGTCACCGTGGGCCCTGACCCCTGCCACCATGGGCCCTGACACCTGTCACCGTGGGCCCTGTCACCTGTCACTGTGGGCCCTGACCCCTGTCACTGTGGGCCCTGACACCTGTCACCGTGGGCCCTGACACCTGTCACTGTGGGCCCTGACACCTGCCACCATGGGCCCTGACACCTGTCACCGTGGGCCCTGTCGCCTGTAACTGTGGGCCCTGACCCCTGTCACTGTGGGCCCTGACACCTGTCACTGTGGGCCCTGACACCTGTCACCGTGGGCCCTGACACCTGTCACCGTGGGCCCTGAAACCTGTCACCATGGGCCCTGTCACCTGTCACCGTGGGCCCTGTCACCTGTCACTGTGGGCCCTGACACCTGTCACTGTGGGCCCTGACACCTGTCACCGTGGGCCCTGACACCTGTCACTGTGGGCCCTGACACCTGTCACCGTGGGCCCTGTCACCTGTCACCGTGTGCCCTGTCACCTGTCACTGTGGGCCCTGACACCTGTCACCGTGGGCCCTGACACCTGTCACTGTGGGCCCTGACACCTGTCACTGTGGGCCCTGACACCTGTCACCGTGGGCCATGTCACCTGTCACCGTGGGCCATGTCACCTGTCAGCGTGGGCCATGTCACCTGTCACTGTGGGCCCTGACACCTGTCACTGTGGGCCCTGTCACTGTGGGCCCTGTCACTGTTGGCCCTGACACCTGTCACCGTGGGCCCTGTCACCTGTCACCGTGGGCCCTGACACCTGTCACTTTGGGCCCTGACACCTGTCACCGTGGGCCCTGACACCTATCGCCGTGGGCCCTGACACCTGTCACTGTGGGCCCTGACACCTGCCACCATGGGCCCTGTCACTGTGGGCCCTGACACCTGCCACCATGGGCCCTGACACCTGTCACTGTGGGCCCTGACACCTGTCACCGTGGGCCCTGACACCTGTCACTGTGGGCCCTGACACCTGTCACTGTGGGCCCTGTCACCTGTCACCGTGGGCCCTGACACCTGTCACCATGGGCCCTGTCACCTGTCACTGTGGGCCCTGACACCTGTCACTGTGGGCCCTGACACCTGCCACCATGGGCCCTGACACCTGTCACTGTGGGCCCTGACACCTGTCACCGTGGGCCCTGTCACCTGTCACTGTGGGCCCTGACACCTGTCACCGTGGGCCCTGAAACCTGTCACCATGGGCCCTGTCACCTGTCACCGTGGGCCCTGTCACCTGTCACTGTGGGCCCTGACACCTGTCACTGTGGGCCCTGACACCTGTCACCGTGGGCCCTGACACCTGTCACTGTGGGCCCTGACACCTGTCACCGTGGGCCCTGACACCTGTCACCGTGGGCCCTGACACCTGCCACCGTGGGCCCTGACACCTGTCACTGTGGGCCCTGTCACCTGTCACTGTGGGCCCTGACCCCTGTCACTGTGGGCCCTGACACCTGTCACCGTGGGCCCTGCCACCTGTCACTGTGGGCCCTGACACCTGCCACCATGGGCCCTGACACCTGTCACTGTGGGCCCTGACACCTGTCACTGTGGGCCCTGACACCTGCCACCATGGGCCCTGTCACTGTGGGCCCTGTCACCGTGGGCCCTGACACCTGTCACCGTGGGCCCTGACCCCTGTCACCGTGGGCCCTGCCACCTGCCACCATGGGCCCTGACCCCTGTCACTGTGGGCCCTGACACCTGTCACTGTGGGCCCTGACACCTGTCACTGTGGGCCCTGACACCTGCCACCATGGGCCCTGACACCTGTCACCGTGGGCCCTGTCACCTGTAACTGTGGGCCCTGACCCCTGTCACTGTGGGCCCTGACACCTGTCACTGTGGGCCCTGTCACCTGTCACTGTGGGCCCTGACACCTGCCACCATGGGCCCTGACACCTGTCACCGTGGGCCCTGTCACCTGTAACTGTGGGCCCTGACCCCTGTCACTGTGGGCCCTGACACCTGTCACTGTGGGCCCTGACACCTGTCACTGTGGGCCCTGCCACCTGCCACCATGGGCCCTGTCACTGTGGGTCCTGTCACCGTGGGCCCTGCCACCTGTCACTGTGGGCCCTGACACCTGCCACCATGGGCCCTGACACCTGTCACTGTGGGCCCTGACACCTGTCACTGTGGGCCCTGACACCTGCCACTATGGGCCCTGTCACTGTGGGCCCTGTCACCGTGGGCCCTGACACCTGTCACCGTGGGCCCTGACCCCTGTCACCGTGGGCCCTGTCACCTGTCACTGTGGGTCCTGTCACCGTGGGCCCTGCCACCTGTCACTGTGGGCCCTGACACCTGCCACCATGGGCCCTGACACCTGTCACTGTGGGCCCTGACACCTGTCACTGTGGGCCCTGACACCTGCCACTATGGGCCCTGTCACTGTGGGCCCTGTCACCGTGGGCCCTGACACCTGTCACCGTGGGCCCTGACCCCTGTCACCGTGGGCCCTGCCACCTGCCACCATGGGCCCTGACCCCTGTCACTGTGGGCCCTGACCCCTGTCACTGTGGGCCCTGACACCTGTCACTGTGGGCCCTGACACCTGCCACCATGGGCCCTGACACCTGTCACTGTGGGCCCTGACACCTGTCACTGTGGGCCCTGACCCCTGTCACTGTGGGCCCTGACACCTGTCACTGTGGGCCCTGACACCTGTCACTGTGGGCCCTGACACCTGCCACCATGGGCCCTGACACCTGTCACCGTGGGCCCTGTCACCTGTAACTGTGGGCCCTGACCCCTGTCACTGTGGGCCCTGACACCTGTCACTGTGGGCCCTGACACCTGCCACCATGGGCCCTGTCACTGTGGGTCCTGTCACCGTGGGCCCTGACACCTGTCACTGTGGGCCCTGACACCTGCCACCATGGGCCCTGACACCTGTCACTGTGGGCCCTGACACCTGTCACTGTGGGCCCTGACACCTGCCACCATGGGCCCTGTCACTGTGGGCCCTGTCACCGTGGGCCCTGACACCTGTCACCGTGGGCCCTGACCCCTGTCACCGTGGGCCCTGACACCTGCCACCATGGGCCCTGACCCCTGTCACTGTGGGCCCTGACACCTGTCACTGTGGGCCCTGACACCTGTCACCGTGGGCCCTGGCACCTGCCACCGTGGGCCCTGACACCTGTCACCGTGGGCCCTGTCACCTGTAACTGTGGGCCCTGACCCCTGTCACTGTGGGCCCTGACACCTGTCACTGTGGGCCCTGACACCTGTCACCGTGGGCCCTGACACCTGTCACTGTGGGCCCTGACACCTGCCACCATGGGCCCTGTCACCGTGGGCCCTGACACCTGTCACCGTGGGCCTTGACACCTGTCACTGTGGGCCCTGTCACTGTGGGCCCTGTCACCGTGGGCCCTGACACCTGTCACCGTGGGCCCTGACACCTGTCACTGTGGGCCCTGTCACTGTGGGCCCTGTCACCGTGGGCCCTGACACCTGTCACCGTGGGCCCTGTCACCTGTAACTGTGGGCCCTGACACCTGTCATTGTGGGCCCTGACACCTGTCACCGTGGGCCTTGTCACCTGTCACCGTGGGCCCTGACACCTGTCACCGTGGGCCCTGACACCTGTCACTGTGGGCCCTGTCACTGTGGGCCCTGTCACCGTGGGCCCTGACACCTGTCACCGTGGGCCCTGACACCTGTTTCACTGGGTCCAGCTGTGCATCTCCTTTGAGCTTTCACTGATGTGTAAAAGATTCAGTCTGGAATGTATTTGTGCATCTTAATTGGAGACCTCAAAGACTCTGTAATATTCTGTTAGTGAAGCTACAATGGTGGATGTTGAATTGAAAGACCTGCCCCGATATCTTCTCTTCTGTTTCAGATGAGGTGCGAGTACTTGTCGTTGGAAGTTATGGAGAGATGGATCATCAGTATGTATTACCTGGCAGCTCTGACCATTCACAGCACTATGGCCCCATGCTCACTCATACAGTCACAGAGGTCCACAGCACAGAAAATGGCCATTCGGCCCATCAAGTCTGCACTACTACTTATCTGTACTTATCCCATTTTCCAACACTAGGCCCATTGCCTTGTATACCTTAACGCTGCATCAGTACATGGCTCAGTGATTAGCGCTGCTGCCTCACAGCGCCAGGGAACTGGGTTCGATTCCACCCTCGGGCGACTGTCTGTGTGGAGTTTGCACATTCACCCCGTGTCTGTGTGGGTGTGCTCTGGTTTCCTCCCACAGTCCAAAGATGTGCAGGTTAGGGTGGATTGGCCATGCTAAATTGTCCCATAGTGCCCAGGGATGTGCAGGTTAGGGTGGATTGGCCATGCTAAATTGTCCCATAGTGCCCAGGGATGTGCAGGTTAGGGTGGATTGGCCGTGCTAAATTGTCCCATAGTGCCCAGGGATGTGCAGGTTAGGGTGGATTGGCCGTGCTAAATTGTCCCATAGTGCCCAGGGATGGTTAGCCATCACCAGATGTCCTGTAAGATGTGGGTTTCCTCAAAAATGGATTGTAAGAGACTTGAAAAGTACGCAGTGTCAGTCAGTGGTAGTGCCGCTGTCTCAGAGTTAGAAATCCCAGGATCCGATCCCATGACCGCTGGAAGTGTCATCATATCTCTAACGAGGTGAGTGAAATAAGGAGAAAGAACGAGTATAGCTTAAACCAAAAACAGTTCCCAGAGACTGAGGCACTAGTTTGGAACGAGTGTGTGTAAGATAACTGTCACACAGACAGAGAATTGATTCAAAGTGACCCTTGGCATTGCACTGTGCTGTCTCGCGTGGACCATTCCTAATCAGCTCTCTCTCTCTCCCTCTCTCTATTCCTGGTTCAGTGGGATTCCTTCTGTGTCACACCAGTTTAAACTTGGACCCAGTCTGTTTAAAGCTTTGGAAGGAAGCGATGCAGTGCAGCCTGTGCATCGAGCTGTTCCGAGATGAAGTCTTGTTCCACCACAAGGTGACAGAAGAGCTCTTCAGCAGCATGAAAGGGTAATGGTGCCAGTGAGCTGGGCACAGACATGGCACCAGGCTGCCATCGGCAAATGTTTCGGCTCCCGTCTCGCCGCTTTTTCAGTCTCCCATCAGTCACCTTCCTGCTGGCTGTCTGCACCCCTCTGCTCTCCGCCTCAGCTCTGAGGGGGACCCCCGGCACTGGGCAGCAGGTTGGGTGGGAGGTTGGCAGCATGCAGTCACAGTGTGCAGGCCTTCACAGGGGATCAGAGCACCGCAGTCACCAGCGCTGCCCCGCGCATCTCAGAATGGTCGAATCCCAGCAGTGTGGGAACGGGCCATTCAGCCCATCGGTCCCATACAGACCCTCCAGACGAGCATCTCATCCGGACCCATCCCAGCCCCGTAACGCCGCATAGCGAATCCACTTCGCCGAAATAACACACAGAAAACAGAGAGAGCTTTACTCTGTATCTAACCCTGTGCTGTCCCTGTCCTGGGAGTGTTTGATGGGGGAGAGTGTACAGGGAGCTTTACTCTGTGTCTCACCCTGTGCTGTCCCTGTCCTGGGAGTGTTTGATGGGGGGGTACAGTGTAGAGGAAGCTTTACTCTGTATCTAACCCCGTGTTCTCCCTTTCCTGGGAGTGTTTAATGGGGGGGACAGTGTAGAGGAAGCTTTACTCTGTATCTAAACCCGTGCTGTCCCTGTCCTGGGAGTGTTTGATGGGGGGGACAGTGTAGAGGGAGCTTTACTCTGCATCTAACCCCGTGCTGTCCCTGTCCCTGGGAGTGTTTGATGGGGGGGGACAGTGTAGAGGGAGCTTTACTCTGTATCTAACCCCGTGCTGTCCCTGTCCTGGGAGTGTTTGATGGGGGATAGTGTAGAGGGAGCTTTACTCTGTATCTCACCCTGTGCTGTCCCTGTCCTGGGAGTGTTTGATGGGGGACAGTGTAGAGGAAGCTTTACCCTGTATCTAACCCCGTGCTGTTCTTGTCCTGGGTGTGTTTGATGGGTGGACAGTGTAGAGGGAGCTTTACTCTGTATCTAACCCCGTGCTGTCCCTGTCCTGGGAGTGTTTGATGGGGAACAGTGTAGAGGGAGCTTTACTCTGTATCTAACCCCGTGCTGTCCCTGTCCTGGGAGTGTTTGATGGGAGGACAGTGTAGAGGGAGCTTTACTCTGTATCTAACCCTGTGCAGTCCCTGTCCTGGGAGTGTTTGATGGGGGGACAGTGTAGAGGGAGCTGTACTCTGTATCTAACCCGTGCTGTCCCTGTCCTGGGAGTGTTTTATGGGGCAGTGTAGAGGGAGCTGTACTCTGTATCTAACCCCGTGCTGTCCCTGTCCTGGGAGTGTGTGATGGGGGGGACAGTGAAGAGGGAGCTTTACTCTGTATCTAACCCCGTGCTGTCCCTGTCACTGGGAGTGTTTGATGGGGGGGGACAGTGTAGAGGGAGCTTTACTCTGCATCTAACCCCGTGCTGTCCCTGTCCCTGGGAGTGTTTGATGGGGGGGACAGTGTAGAGGGAGCTTTACTCTGCATCTAACCCCGTGCTGTCCCTGTCCCTGGGAGTGTTTGATGGGGGGGGACAGTGTAGAGGGAGCTTTACTCTGTATCTAACCCCGTGCTGTCCCTGTCCTGGGAGTGTTTGATGGGGGATAGTGTAGAGGGAGCTTTACTCTGTATCTCACCCTGTGCTGTCCCTGTCCTGGGAGTGTTTGATGGGGGACAGTGTAGAGGGAGCTTTACCCTGTATCTAACCCCGTGCTGTTCTTGTCCTGGGTGTGTTTGATGGGTGGACAGTGTAGGGGGAGCTTTACTCTGTATCTAACCCCGTGCTGTCCCTGTCCTGGGAGTGTTTGATGGGGAACAGTGTAGAGGGAGCTTTACTCTGTATCTAACCCCGTGCAGTCCCTGTCCTGGGAGTGTTTGATGGGGGGACAGTGTAGAGGGAGCTGTACTCTGTATCTAACCCCGTGCTGTCCCTGTCCTGGGAGTGTTTTATGGGGCAGTGTAGAGGGAGCTTTACTCTGTATCTAACCCCGTGCTGTCCCTGTCCTGGGAGTGTGTGATGGGGGGGACAGTGAAGAGGGAGCTTTACTCTGTATCTAACCCCGTGCTGTCCCTGTCACTGGGAGTGTTTGATGGGGGGGGACAGTGTAGAGGGAGCTTTACTCTGTATCTAACCCCGTGCTGTCCCTGTCCTGGGGAGTGTTTGATGGGGGACAGTGTAGAGGGAGCTTTACTCTGTATCTAACCCCGTGCTGTCCCTGTCCTGGGAGTGTTTGATGGGGGGGACAGTGTAGAGGGAGCTTTACTCTGTATCTAACACCGTGCTGTCCCTGTCCTGGGAGTGTTTGATGGGGAACAGTGTAGAGGGAGCTTTACTCTGTATCTAACCCCGTGCTCTCCCTGTCCTGGGAGGGTTTGATGGGGACAGTGTAGAGGGAGCTTTACTCTGTATCTAACCCCGTGCTATCCCTGTCCTGGGAGTGTTTGATGGGGGGACAGTGTAGAGGGAGCTTTACTCTGTATCTAACCCCGTGCTGTCCCTGTCCTGGGAGTGTTTGATGTGGGGGGACAGTGTAGAGGGAGCTTTACTCTGTATCTAACACCGTGCTGTCCCTGTCCTGGGAGTGTTTGATGGGGAACAGTGTAGAGGGAGCTTTACTCTGTATCTAACCCCGTGCTGTCCCTGTCCTGGGAGTGTTTGATGGGGGAACAGTGTAGAGGGAGCTTTACTCTGTATCTAACCCCGTGCTGTCCCTGTCCTGGGAGTGTTTGATGGGGAACAGTGTAGAGGGAGCTTTACTCTGTATCTAACCCCGTGCTCTCCCTGTCCTGGGAGGGTTTGATGGGGACAGTGTAGAGGGAGCTTTACTCTGTATCTAACCCCGTGCTATCCCTGTCCTGGGAGTGTTTGATGGGGGGGACAGTGTAGAGGGAGCTTTACTCTGTATCTAACTCCATGCTGTCCCTGTCCTGGGTATGTTTGATGGGGGGACAGTGTAGAGGGAGCTTTACTCTGTATCTAACCCCGTGCTGTCCCTGTCCCTGGGAGTGTTTGATGGGGAGACAGTGTAGAGGGAGCTTTACTCTGTATCTAACTCCATGCTGTTCCTGTCCTGGGGAGTGTTTGATGGGGAGACAGTGTAGAGGGAGCTTTACTCTGTATCTAACTCCATGCTGTCCCTGTCCTGGGTATGTTTGATGGGGGGACAGTGTAGAGGGAGCTTTACTCTGTATCTAACCCCGTGCTGTCCCTGTCCTGGGAGTGTTTGATGGGGGGACAGTGTAGAGAGAGCTTTACTCTGTATCTAACCCCGTGCTGTCCCTGTCCCTGGGAGTGTTTGATGGGGAGACAGTGTAGAGGGAGCTTTACTCTGTATCTAACTCCATGCTGTCCCTGTCCCTGGGAGTGTTTGATGGGGAGACAGTGTAGAGGGAGCTTTACTCTGTATCTAACTCCATGCTGTCCCTGTCCCTGGGAGTGTTTGATGGGGGACAGTGTAGAGGGAGCTTTACTCTGTATCTAACCCCGTGCTGTCGCTGTCCTGGGAGTGTTTGATGGGGAGACAGTGTAGAGGGAGCTTTACTCTGTATCTAACTCCATGCTGTGCCTATCCTGGGAGTGTTTGATGGGGGACAGTGTAGAGGGAGCTTTACTCTGTATCTAACCCCGTGCTGTCCCTGTCCTGGGAGTGTTTGATGGGGGACAGTGTAGAGGGAGCTTTACTCTGTATCTAACTCCATGCTGTCCCTGTCCTGGGAGTGTTTGATGGGGGTCAGTGTAGAGGGAGCTTTACTCTGTATCGAACACCGTGCTGTCCCTGTCCTGGGAGTGTTTGATGGGGACAGTGAAGAGGGAGCTTTACTCTGTATCTAACCCCGTGCTGTCCCTGTCCTGGGAGTGTTTGATGGGGGACAGTGTAGAGGGAGCTTTACTCTGTACCTAACCCCGTGCTCTCCCTGTCCTGGGAGTGTTTGATTGGGGGGGAGAGTGTAGAGGGAGCTTTACTCTGTATCTAACCCCGTGCTGTCCCTGTCCTGGGAGTGTTTGATGGGGGGACGGTGTAGAGGGAGCTTTACTCTGTATCTAACCCTGTGCTGTCCCTGTCCCTGGGAGTGTTTGATGGGAGGACAGTGTAGAGGGAGCTTTACTCTGTATCTAACTCCATGCTGTCCCTGTCCTGGGAGTGTTTGATGGGGGACAGTGTAGAGGGAGCTTTACTCTGTATCTAACCCCGTGCTGTCCCTGTCCTGGGAGTGTTCGATGGGGGACAGTGTAGAGGAAGCTTTACTCTGTATCTAACCCCGTGCTGTCCCTGTCCTGGGAGTGTTTGATGGGGGAACAGTGTAGAGGGAGCTTTACTCTGTATCTAACCCCGTGCTGTCCCTGTCCTGGGAGTGTTTGATGGGGAACAGTGTAGAGGGAGCTTTACTCTGTATCTAACCCCGTGCTGTCCCTGTCCTGGGAGTGTTTGATGGGGGGACGGTGTAGAGGGAGCTTTACTCTGTATCTAACCCTGTGCTGTCCCTGTCCCTGGGAGTGTTTGATGGGAGGACAGTGTAGAGGGAGCTTTACTCTGTATCTAACTCCATGCTGTCCCTGTCCTGGGAGTGTTTGATGGGGGACAGTGTAGAGGGAGCTTTACTCTGTATCTAACCCCGTGCTGTCCCTGTCCTGGGAGTGTTCGATGGGGGACAGTGTAGAGGGAGCTTTACTCTGTATCTAAGCCCGTGCTGTCCCTGTCCTGGGAGTGTTTGATGGGGGAACAGTGTAGAGGGAGCTTTACTCTGTATCTAACCCCGTGCTGTCCCTGTCCTGGGAGTGTTCGATGGGGGACAGTGTAGAGGGAGCTTTACTCTGTATCTAACCCCGTGCTGTCCCTGTCCTGGGAGTGTTTGATGGGGGAACAGTGTAGAGGGAGCTTTACTCTGTATCTAACCCCGTGCTGTCCCTGTCCCTGGGAGTGTTTGATGGGGGACAGTGTAGAGGGAGCTTTACTCTGTATCTAACCCCGTGCTGTCCCTGTCACTGGGAGTGTTTGATGGGGGTGACAGTGTAGAGGGAGCTTTACTCTGTATCTAACCCTGTGCTGTCCCTGTCCTGGGGAGTGTTTGATGGGGGACAGTGTAGAGGGAGCTTTACTCTGTATCTAACCCCGTGCTCTCCTGTCCTGGGAGGGTTTGATGGGGACAGTGTAGAGGGAGCTTTACTCTGTATCTAACCCCGTGCTGTCCCTGTCCTGGGAGTGTTTGATGGGGGACAGTGTAGAGGGAGCTTTACTCTGTATCTAACTCCATGCTGTCCCTGTCCTGGGTGTGTTTGATGGGGAGACAGTGTAGAGGGAGCTTTACTCTGTATCTAACTCCATGCTGTCCCTGTCCTGGGAGTGTTTGATGGGGGCACAGTGTAGAGGGAGCTTTACTCTGTATCTAACTCCATGCTGTCCCTGTCCTGGGTGTGTTTGATGGGGAGACAGTGTAGAGGGAGCTTTACTCTGTATCTAACCCCGTGCTCTCCCTGTCCTGGGAGTGTTTTATGGGGCAGTGTAGAGAGAGCTTTACTCTGTATCTAACCCCGTGCTATCCCTGTCCCTGGGAGTGTTTGATGGGGGGGACAGTGTAGAGGGAGCTTTACTCTGTATCTAACCCCATGCTGTCCCTGTCCTGGGAGTGTTTGATGGGGGTCAGTGTAGAGGGAGCTTTACTCTGTATCTCACACCGTGCTGTCGCTGTCCTGGGAGTGTTTGATGGGGGTCAGTGTAGAGGGAGCTTTACTCTGTATCTAACCCCGTGCTGTGCCTGTCCTGGGAGTGTTTTATGGGGCAGTGTAGAGGGAGCTTTACTCTGTATCTAACCCCGTGCTGTGCCTGTCCTGGGAGTGTTTTATGGGGCAGTGTAGAGAGAGCTTTACTCTGTATCTAACCCCGTGCTGTGCCTGTCCTGGGAGTGTTTGATGGGGAGACAGTGTAGAGGGAGCTTTACTCTGTATCTAACCCCGTGCTGTCCCTGTGCTGGGAGTGTTTGATAGGGAGACAATGTAGAGGGAGCTTTACTATGTATCTAACCCCGTGCTGTCCCTGTGCTGGGAGTGTTTGATGGGGGGACAGTGTAGAGGGAGCTTTACTCTGTATCTAACCCCATACTGTCCTGTCCTGCGCGTGTTTGATGGGGGTCAGTGTAGAGGGAGCTTTACTCTGTATCTAACACCGTGCTGTCCCTGTGCTGGGAGTGTTTGATGGGGGGACAGTGTAGAGGGAGCTTTACTCTGTATCTACCCCGTGCTGTCCCTGTCCTGGGAGTGTTTTATGGGGACAATGTAGAGGAAGCTTTACTCTGTATCTAACCCCGTGCTGTCCCTGTCCTGGGAGTGTTTGATGGGGGACAGTGTAGAGGGAGCTTTACTCTGTATCTAACCCCATGCTGTCGCTGTCCTGGGAGTGTTTGATGGGGGACAGTGTAGAGGAAGCTTTACTCTGTACCTAACCCCGTGCTGTCCCTGTCCCTGGGAGTGTTTGATGGGGACAGTGTAGAGGGAGCTTTGCTCTGTATCTAACCTGTGCTGTCCCTGTCCTGGGAGTATTTGATGGGGACAGTGTAGAGGGAGCTTTACTCTGTATCTAACCCCATGCTGTCCCTCTCCTGGGAGTGTTTGATGGGGGACAGTGTAGAGGGAGCTTTACTCTGTAGCTAACCCTGTGCTGTCCCTGTCCTGGGAATGTTTGATGTGGGACAGTGTAGAGTGAGCTTTACTCTGTATCTAACCCCGTGCTGTCCCTGTCCTGGGAGTGTTTGATGGGGTCAGTGTAGAGGAAGCTTTACTCTGTAGCTAACCCTGTGCTGTCCCTGTCCTGGGAATGTTTGATGTGGGACAGTGTAGAGGGAGCTTTACTCTGTATCTAACCCCGTGCTGTCCCTGTCCCTGGGAGTGTTTGATGGGGGGACAGTGTAGAGAGAGCTTTACTCTGTATCTAACCCCGTGCTGTCCCTGTCCTGGGAGTGTTTGATGGGGGACAGTGTAGAGTGAGCTTTACTCTGTATCTAACCCCGTGCTGTCCCTGTCCTGGGAGTGTTTGATGGGGGGACAGTGTAGAGGGAGCTTTACTCTGTATCTAACCCCGTGCTGTCCCTGTCCTGGGAGTGTTTGATGGGGACAGTGTAGAGGGAGCTTTACTCTGTATCTAACCCCGTGCTGTCGCTGTCCTGGGAGTGTTTGATGGGGGACAGTGTAGAGGAAGCTTTACTCCGTATCTAGCCCCGTGCTGCCCCTGTCCTGGAAGTGTTTGATGGGGGACAGTGTAGAGGGAGCTTTACTCTGCATCTAACCCTGTGCTGTCGCTGTCCTGGGAGTGTTTGATGGGGGAACAGTGTAGAGGGAGCTTTCCTCTGTATCTTACTCCATGCTGTCCCTGTCCTGGGAGTGTTTGATGGGGGAACAGTGTAGAGGGAGCTTTACTCTGTATCTAACCCTGTGCTGTCGCTGTCCTGGGAGTGTTTGATGGGGGACAGTGTAGAGGGAGCTTTACTCTGTCGCTAACCCTGTGCTGTCCCTGTCCTGGGAGTGTTTGATGGGGGACAGTGTAGAGGGAGCTTTACTCTGTATCTAACCCCGTGCTGTCCCTGTGCTGGGAGTGTTTGATGGGGGGACAGTGTAGAGGAAGCTTTACTCGGTATCTACCCCGTGCTGTCCCTGTGCTGGGAGTGTTTGATGGGGGGACAGTGTAGAGGAAGCTTTACTCTGTATCTAACCCCGTGCTGTCCCTGTCCCTGGGAGTGTTTGATGGGGACAGTGTAGAGGGCGCTTTACTCTGTATCTAACCCCGTGCTGTCCCTGTCCTGGGAGTGTTTGATGGGGGACAGTGTAGAGGGAGCTTTACTCTGCATCTAACCCTGTGCTGTCGCTGTCCTGGGAGTGTTTGATGGGGAACAGTGTAGAGGGAGCTTTCCTCTGTATCTTACTCCATGCTGTCCCTGTCCTGGGAGTGTTTGATGGGGGAACAGTGTAGAGGGAGCTTTACTCTGTATCTAACCCTGTGCTGTCGCTGTCCTGGGAGTGTTTGATGGGGGACAGTGTAGAGGGAGCTTTACTCTGTCGCTAACCCTGTGCTGTCCCTGTCCTGGGAATGTTTGATGTGGGACAGTGTAGAGGGAGCTTTACTCTGTATCTAACCCCGTGCTGTCCCTGTGCTGGGAGTGTTTGATGGGGGGACAGTGTAGAGGAAGCTTTACTCGGTATCTACCCCGTGCTGTCCCTGTGCTGGGAGTGTTTGATGGGGGGACAGTGTAGAGGAAGCTTTACTCTGTATCTAACCCCGTGCTGTCCCTGTCCCTGGGAGTGTTTGATGGGGACAGTGTAGAGGGCGCTTTACTCTGTATCTAACCCCGTGCTGTCCCTGTCCTGGGAGTGTTTGATGGGGGACAGTGTAGAGAGAGCTTTACTCTGTATCGACCCCGTGCTGTCCCTGTCCTGGGATTGTTTGATGGGGGACAGTGTAGAGTGAGCTTTACTCTGTATCTAACCCCATGCTGTCGCTGTCCTGGGAGTGTTCGATGGGGGACAGTGTAGAGGGAGCTTTACTCTGTATCTAACCCCGTGCTGTCCCTGTCCTGGGAGTGTTTGATGGGGGACAGTGTAGAGGGAGCTTTACTCTGTATCTAACCCCGTGCTGTCCCTGTCCTGGGAGTGTTTGATGGGGGACAGTGTAGAGGGAGCTTTACTCTGTATCTAACACCGTGCTGTCGCTGTCCTGGGAGTGTTTGATGGGGGACAGTGTAGAGGGAGCTTTACTCTGTCGCTAACCCTGTGCTGTCCCTGTCCTGGGAATGTTTGATGTGGGACAGTGTAGAGGGAGCTTTACTCTGTATCTAACCCCGTGCTGTCCCTGTGCTGGGAGTGTTTGATGGGGGGACAGTGTAGAGGAAGCTTTACTCGGTATCTACCCCGTGCTGTCCCTGTGCTGGGAGTGTTTGATGGGGGGACAGTGTAGAGGAAGCTTTACTCTGTATCTAACCCCGTGCTGTCCCTGTCCCTGGGAGTGTTTGATGGGGACAGTGTAGAGGGCGCTTTACTCTGTATCTAACCCCGTGCTGTCCCTGTCCTGGGAGTGTTTGATGGGGGGACAGTGTAGAGGGAGCTTTACTCTGTATCTAACCCCGTGCTGTCCCTGTGCTGGGAGTGTTTGATGGGGGACAGTGTAGAGAGAGCTTTACTCTGTATCGACCCCGTGCTGTCCCTGTCCTGGGAGTGTTTGATGGGGGACAGTGTAGAGTGAGCTTTACTCTGTATCTAACCCCGTGCTGTCGCTGTCCTGGGAGTGTTCGATGGGGGACAGTGTAGAGGGAGCTTTACTCTGTATCTAACCCCGTGCTGTCCCTGTCCTGGGAGTGTTTGATGGGGGACAGTGTAGAGGGAGCTTTACTCTGTATCTAACCCCGTGCTGTCCCTGTCCTGGGAGTGTTTGATGGGGGACAGTGTAGAGGGAGCTTTACTCTGTATCTAACACCGTGCTGTCGCTGTCCTGGGAGAGTTTGATGGGGGGGGACAGTGTAGAGGGAGCTTTACTCTGTATCTAACCCCGTGCTGTCCCGGTCCTGGGAGTGTTTGATGGGGGGACAGTGTAGAGGGAGCTTTACTCTGTATCTAACCCCGTGCTGTCCCTGTCCTGGGAGTGTTTGATGGGGGACAGTGTAGACGGAGCTTTACTCTGTATCTAACCCCGTGCTGTCCCTGTCCTGGGAGTGTTTGATGGGGGACAGTGTAGAGGGAGCTTTCCTCTGTATCTCACTCCATGCTGTCCCTGTCCTGGGAGTGTTTGATGGGGGAACAGTGTAGAGGGAGCTTTACTCTGTATCTAACCCTGTGCTGTCGCTGTCCTGGGAGTGTTTGATGGGGAACAGTGTAGAGGGAGCTTTACTCTGTCGCTAACCCTGTGCTGTCCCTGTCCTGGGAATGTTTGATGTGGGACACTGTAGAGGGAGCTTTACTCTGTATCTAACCCCGTGCTGTCCCTGTCCCTGGGAGTGTTTGTTGGGGAACAGTGTAGAGGGAGCTTTACTCTGTATCTAACCCCGTGCTGTCCCTGTCCTGGGAGTGTTTGATGGGGGGACAGTGTAGAGTGAGCTTTACTCTGTATCTAACCCCGTGCTGTCGCTGTCCTGGGAGTGTTCGATGGGGGACAGTGTAGAGGGAGCTTTACTCTGTATCTAACCCCGTGCTGTCCCTGTCCTGGGAGTGTTTGATGGGAGAGAGTGTAGAGAGAGCTTTACACTGTATCTAGCCCCGTGCTGTCCCTGTCCTGGGAGTGTTTGATGGGGGAACAGTGTAGAGGGAGCTTTACTCTGTATCTAACCCTGTGCTGTCGCTGTCCTGGGAGTGTTTGATGGGGGACAGTGTAGAGGGAGCTTTACTCTGTCGCTAACCCTGTGCTGTCCCTGTCCTGGGAATGTTTGATGTGGGACAGTGTAGAGGGAGCTTTACTCTGTATCTAACCCCGTGCTGTCCCTGTGCTGGGAGTGTTTGATGGGGGGACAGTGTAGAGTGAGCTTTACTCTGTATCTAACCCCGTGCTATCCCTGTCCCTGGGAGTGTTTGATGGGGGTCAGTGTAGAGGGAGCTTTACTCGGTATCTAACCCCGTGCTATCCCTGTCCCTGGGAGTGTTTGATGGGGGACAGTGTAGAGGGAGCTTTACTCTGTATCTAACCCCGTGCTGTCCCTGTCCTGGGAATGTTTGATGGGGTCAGTGTAGAGGGAGCTTTACTCTGTATCTAACCCTGTGCTGTCCCTGTCCTGGGAGTGTTTGATGGGGGGGACAGTGTAGAGGGTGCTTTACTCTGTGTCTAACCCCGTGCTGTCGCTGTCCTGGAAGTGTTTGATGGAGGACAGTGTAGAGGGAGCTTTACTCTGTATATAATCCTGTGCTGTTCCTGTCCTGGGTGTGTTTGATGGGGGGACAGTGTAGAGGGAGCTTTACTCTGTATCTAACCCCGTGCTGTCCCTGTCCTGGGAGTGTTTGATGGGGGGACAGTGTAGAGAGAGCTTTACTCTGTATCTAACCCCGTGCTGTCCCTGTCCCTGGGAGTGTTTGATGAGGGGGACAGTGCAGAGGGAGCTTTACTCTGTATCTAACCCCGTGCTGTCCCTGTCCTGGGAGTGTTTGATGGGGGGACAGTGTAGAGAGAGCTTCACTCTGTATCTAACCCCGTGCTGTCCCTGTCCTGGGAGTGTGTGATGGGGGGGACAGTGTAGAGAGAGCTTTACTCTGTATCTAACCCCGTTAGAATGTTGCTGGGTCCCTTTCCCTGAGCTGTGGTTTCTCTCGCTGTCCCCCTGCGTGGTGCTGTGGTTAGTGGTGTGATCGGGCCCTCTGTTCTCTCAGATACAGTAAGCGCGTCGCTGACCTGAAGGAATGTCGGGAAGAAGCCACTTTGAAAAGGTAACAAATACAATGATGCATTCTGGGAGCTCAAACGTACATGCACAAAGTATAGAGTAAAGGGCAGGACTCTTGGGAGCATTGATATCCGGAGGGATCTTGGGGTACAAGCCCATACCTCCCTGGAAGGGGCAGCACACGTGGGTAAGGTGGTAAAGAGGGCAATACAGCATGTTTACCTTCATCAGGCAGGGCACTGAGTATACAAGGTGGCAGGTCAGGTTACAGCTGTATAAAACATTAGTGAGGCCACATTTGGAATGTTGTGTGCAGTTCTGGTCCCCACACTATAGGAAGGATGTGGAAGTTTTGGAGAGGATGCGGAAGGGGTTTACCAGGATGTTACCTGGATTGGAGGGTATCAGCTATCAGGAGAGATTGGATAAACCTGGATTGTTTTCACTAGAGCGTCGGAGACTGAAGGGCGGTCTGATCGAAGGATATACAATTATCAGGGTCACGGATAGGGTGGGTAGTCGGAGTCTCTTTCCCAGGGTGGGAATGTCAAACCTAGGGGGAGTAGGTTTATGGTGAGAGGGGGAGAGTGTAAAGGAGGAACGTTTTTTACTCAGTGGGTGGTAGGTGTCTGCATCACGCTGCCGGGGGGAGGTGGTAAAACCCGATACAATAGCAACATTGAACAGGCATTTACACAGACACATGAACAGGCAGAGAATTGTGGGATATGGACCGTGTGCAGGCAGATGGGATTAGCTTAGAATAGTATCATGGTCAGCACAGACATGGTGGGCCGAAGGGCCTGCTCCTTTGCTACTGCCTGACCTGCTGCGCTTTTCCAGCAACACTTTTTCAGCTCATGTTAAGTTGTCCCACAGTTCAAAGTTTGTGATAAGATTTGTTGCTCAGGTGCTCGTTGTTGTGGTTCTGTTCGCTTTATACCACTATAAATGCCGGAGGAAAGATCACAGAAGCGCTTCACATGAGGCTCCCAAGCACTGAGGATGTCACCTAGACAGGGGACGAAACGTCTGCAACACAAATTCCCAGCTCAGCGAACAGAAACACAACAACGTTGTCCCATAGTGCCCAGGGATGTGCAGGTCAGGGTGGATTGGCCATGCTAAATTGTCCCATAGTGCCCAGGGATGTGCAGGTTAGGGTGGATTGGCCGTGTAAATTGTCCCATAGTGCCCAGGGATGTGCAGGTTAGGGTGGATTGGCCATGCTAAATTGTCCCATAGTGCCCAGGGATGTGCAGGTTAGGGTGGATTGGCCATGCTAAATTGTCCCATAGTGCCCAGGGATGTGCAGGTCAGGGTGGATTGGCCATGCTAAATTGTCCCATAGTGCCCAAGGATGTGCAGGTTAGGGTGGATTGGCCGTGCTAAATTGTCCCATAGTGCCCAAGGATGTGCAGGTTAGGGTGGATTGGCCGTGCTAAATTGTCCCATAGTGCCCAGGGATGTGCAGGTTAGGGCGGATTGGCCGTGCTAAATTGTCCCATAGTGCCCAGGGATGTGCAGGTTAGGGTGGATTGGCCGTGCTAAATTGTCCCATAGCGCCCAGGGATGTGCGGGTTAGGGTGGATTGGCCATGCTAAATTGTCCCATAGTGCCCAGGGATGTGCAGGTTAGGGTGGATTGGCCATGCTAAATTGTCCCATAGTGCCCAGGGATGTGCAGGTTAGGGTGGATTGGCCATGCTAAATTGTCCCATAGTGCCCAGGGATGTGCAGGTTAGGGTGGATTGGCCATGCTAAATTGTCCCATAGTGCCCAGGGATGTGCAGGTTAGGGTGGATTGGCCATGCTAAATTGTCCCATAGTGCCCAGGGATGTGCAGGTTAGGGTGGATTGGCCATGCTAAATTGTCCCATAGTGCCCAGGGATGTGCGGGTTAGTGTGGATTGGCCATGCTAAATTGTCCCATAGTGCCCAGGGATGTGCAGGTTAGGGTGGATTGGCCATGCTAAATTGTCCCATAGTGCCCAGGGATGTGCAGGTTAGGGTGGATTGGCCATGCTAAATTGTCCCATAGTGCCCAGGGATGTGCAGGTTAGGGTGGATTGGCCGTGTAAATTGTCCCATAGTGCCCAGGGATGTGCAGGTTAGGGTGGATTGGCCATGCTAAATTGTCCCATAGTGCCCAAGGATGTGCAGGTTAGGGTGGATTGGCCGTGCTAAATTGTCCCATAGTGCCCAGGGATGTGCAGGTTAGGGCGGATTGGCCGTGCTAAATTGTCCCATAGTGCCCAAGGATGTGCAGGTTAGGGTGGATTGGCCGTGCTAAATTGTCTCATAGTGCCCAGGGATGTGCAGGTTAGGGTGGATTGGCCATGCTAAATTGTCCCATAGTGCCCAGGGATGTGCAGGTTAGGGTGGATTGGCCATGCTAAATTGTCCCATAGTGCCCAGGGATGTGCAGGTTAGGGTGGATTGGCCATGCTAAATTGTCCCATAGTGCCCAGGGATGTGCAGGTTAGGGTGGATTGGCCATGCTAAATTGTCCCATAGTGCCCAGGGATGTGCAGGTTAGGGTGGATTGGCCATGCTAAATTGTCCCATAGTGCCCAGGGATGTGCAGGTTAGGGTGGATTGGCCGTGTAAATTGTCCCATAGTGCCCAGGGATGTGCAGGTTAGGGTGGATTGGCCATGCTAAATTGTCCCATAGTGCCCAGGGATGTGCAGGTTAGGGTGGATTGGCCATGCTAAATTGTCCCATAGTGCCCAGGGATGTGCAGGTTAGGGTGGAATGGTCAGGGAGAAATGTAGAGCAACACAGTAGGGGAATGGGTCTGGGTGGGGTACTCTTGGGAGGGTCAGTGTGGGCTGAATCCACACTGTCAGGATTCTATGATTTTTTTTATGAACATCACTCTATAAATCACCATACGCCATTTGAAGCTGCCTAAAGCTTTTAAAGTTCCTGTCAAAATATCCCTGACTCTGCAGCAGACTTTCTCAAATGGTCTTAGCCTCGGGATTCACCACATTGCCACGAATACTGTAATCCAGGGAAAACCAGCTTTGCTGGGTGCAGTTCAATGGCATTCCCAACCATTGCGTTACGCTGTGGCGATCCCACGCAGTGGTGCCCTCGCCCGGCAGGCGGTGGAATTGGGGGCGGAAGTTGGCGTCCTGACTGAGCTGTGGCTCTAATGAGCATTGGCTTCCATCTTGGCTTGGGGGGAATGTGGGTGGGAGTGAACAGGGCCCACTGACTTGTGCTGTTTGTCTAGTGGGAGCTTACACAGAGAGAGGCGTCTCTTCCTGAGGAGCACGGTGAAGGAACTCAGCATCATCCTCGCCGAAGAACCTGGCCTGCTGGGACCCAAGGTAATAGAGCCCCCGCTCGGATTTTATGCGCGTTTGTACGAGGCGCTGTTGTCATCGTCAGAGGAGGGATGGTGCAAACTGGGCCCAGAGTTTCACCCCCACACCCCACCCCTGGCCTGGCCTACCCCAGTCAATACCTGCATTGAACCCTGATAGTGTTGAATGATGGATTGCCCCTCAGGCAGCGCAGTGCTCCCTCAATACTGCATCAGCGTGTCAACCCTAATCATTGCCCACTCCAGGCCTGGTATGGGACCCGACACTCGGCTTTCTCAGTGAAGATGGCTCCCCGGGCGTCCTGGTCATTGCGTTGGATGGGATTTGTTCCTTCACTGGGACTCAGGAGTGAGTTCCTATGGAGCTGTGCTGTATCAGTGAGCATGCTGCCAAACCTGGCGCCTGATCCCACTGGCATTGCCCAGCCACGGGATTTGGGCATTGTTGGGCGGGCACTGGGCACCCTCCCCCGTTATCCATCAGGCAAGCCGAAGGGCTGACAGGCACCAGGCTATTTAGCTCCAGTCGTATCACTGGTTCACCTGAGCACCCTCTGTGCTTGATGATCCAACAGGAAGCGTCGCTTAATACCGAGGAGTGATGATTGTCTCACTGCCCTTGCCCACCCACCTCGAGAAGGTGAGCCCAGGCCTGTGAGGGGATCGAGAGGCTTGCTTTCCCCCTCCGCCCCCGTCCCCACCCCAGACGTTGTGTCAAAGGCCACTGTTACCAGCCAAGCTAACTGGGAGTTTTCCAAAGCTCTTTCTCTCTTCCGTCCAGATCCTCTTCGTCTTCATGGCTCTGTCCTTTTCCCGCGATGAGATTTCTTGGCTCGTACGTCACGCCGAAAACATCACCAAAACCAAGAGTCCGGAAGACTACGTGGACAGGTGAAGGCAGTAATCAATGGCGGAACATCTATGGCCCCAATCTACGGTTGGGGTGGGGGATGGGGTTTCAAAAATTCCCTTCGGGTGGCATTGTCCCTCTTCATCCCAGTCTTGAAGGGACACCCACTTTTCCTGAGACGATATCCCCTCATTTCAAAACCTTCTGTTACTCCATTACCCTGACAGCTGGGGTGGGGGAGTGGGGTATTATCCTTCCCCTGTCTCCACTGCCAAGCCCTGTCAGGATGTCCGTACCTCTCTACGGCAAAATTGTCTCTCACTCTGCAGGCCCAGTCTCCCCCTCAGACAAGCCGACCAGGCCAGGGTTCAGTCTGGTGACCCTTCACAGAAGCGTTACATGACAACGGTGCAGGAGGAGGCCATTGAGTCCACTGGTTATACTATCCAGTTGCGTTCTATCCCCCTTATCTCCTGCCCTGTCCGCGTATCCCCTACAACCCCATTTCTATCCTCACTCACCGTCCAGTCCCCTCTTGAATGTCTCCATTGGACCTGCGCTCTAATGAGCAGGCACAGTTTCTCCCGGCCTCTGCTTTCCGGCCCGCGCTGGTGACTTTGAAAGCCACAATCAGCTCTCCCTCACAGCCTTCTTCTGTCGCCAGGAGAGAAGACCCAAGGTCCTCGAACGCTCCTGGAACCGTTGTTGTAAATCGCTCCTGCCCTCTCTCCTTCACATGCCTTCACATCCTCCCGAGAATGTGGGGTCCACGACTGGACGCAAGCACACTCTTAAACTCACTGCAGTGGGATCACAGTGGGGCTGTGACCGAAAGCTGATTCGGTGCCAATTTGGCAACTCTGGTGAGCAGCCCCAATGCCCTGGGATTAAGGAGAGGGCTTGCTGATTACCACAAAGTTGCTTCTGTTTCAGTAATGTCGCCGAGTTGATGTTTGTGATGGAGGAACTGCGAGGGCTGCTCCACAAGTACAAGAAGATAATTCAACGTTACTTTGTCCTGTATCTGGCCCATTTCGATGCAGTTGTTCTCAATGAAACAATTCAGGTAAATGCATCAAAAGGAAGGGTTCACAGAGGATAATCATAGAATAGAATCCCGAGACTGTGGTAACAGGCCCTTCGGCCCAACACGTCCACACCGACCCTCGGAAGAGTAATCCCCACACACACCCATTCCCATACCCTCTTATTCTACATTTACCCCTGGCCAAACTGCCAGAACCTGCCCATCCCTGGACACTATGGGGCAATTTAGCATGAGCTGAAAATGTGTTGCTGGAAAAGCGCAGCAGGTCAGGCAGCATCCAAGGAGCAGGAGAGTTGACGTTTCGGGCCAGAGCCCTTCTTCAGGAATGAGGAAAGTGTGTCCAGCAGGCTAAGGTAAAAGGTAGGGAGGAGGGACTTGGGGGAGGGGCGATGGAAATGTGATAGGTGGAAGGAGGTCAAGGTGAGGGTGATAGGCTGGAGTGGGGTGGGGGCGGAGAGGTCAGGAAGAAGATTGCAGGTTAGGAGGGCGGTGCTGAGTTCAAGGGAATCGACTGAGACAAGGTGGGGGGAGGGGAAATGAGGAAGCTGGAGAAATCTGAGTTCATTCCTTGTGGTTGGAGGGTTCCCAGGCGGAAGATGAGGCGCTCCTCCTCCAGCCGTCGTGTTGTTATGGTCTGGCGATGGAGGAGTCCAAGGACCTGCATGTCCTCGGTGGAGTGGGAGGGAGAGTTAAAGTGTTGAGCCACGGGGTGGTTGGGTTGGTTGGTCCGGGCGTCCCTGAGGTGTTCTCTGAAGCATTCCGCAAGTAAGCGGCCCGTCTCCCCAATGTAGAGGAGGCCACATCGGGTGCAGCGGATGCAATAGACGATGTGTGTGGAGGTACAGGTGAACTTGTGGCGGATATGGAAGGATCCCTTGGGGCCTTGGAGAGAAGTAAGGGAGGAGGTGTGGGCGCATGTTTTACATTTCCTGCGGTTGCAGGGGAAGGTGCCGGGAGTGGAGGTTGGGTTGGTGGGGGGTGTGGACCTGACGAGGGAGTCACGAAGGGAGTGGTCCTTGCGGAACGCTGATAGGGGAGGGGAGGGAAATATATCCTTGGTGGTGGGGTCCGTTTGGAGGTGGCGGAAATGACGGCGGATGATACGTTGTATGCGGAGGTTGGTGGGGTGGTAGGTGAGAACCAGTGGGGTTCTGTCCTGGTGGCGGTTGGAGGGGCGGGGCTCAAGGGTGGAGGAGCGGGAAGTGGAGGAGATGCGGTGGAGGGCATCGTCGATCACGTCTGGGGGGAATCTGCGGTCCTTGAAGAAGGAGGCCATCTGGGCTGTGCGGTGTTGGAACTGGTCCTCCTGGGAGCAGAACGAATTGGGAATATGGGATGGCATTTTTACAGGAGGCAGGGTGGGAGGAGGCGTAAGCCAGGTAGCTGTGGGAGTCAGTCGGTTTGTAGTAAATGTCTGTGTTGATTCTGTCGCCCGAGATAGAAATGGAGAGGTCTAGGAAGGGGAGGGAGGAGTCTGAGACGGTCCAGGTGAATTTTTGGAGGAAGTGGGAGGATTGGAAAGAGAAGTTGTTCAGGGTGAGGACGAGTTCAGTCAGTCGAAGGAGGGTGTCAGTGGAAGGGTACTGGTTGGTACAGCGGGAAAGGAAGAAGCAGAGGGCTTTGAGGGCCTCTTCGTAGGATATGTGGAACAGTCCATCTTCCGCAGCTACACTAACACCACCCCCAACTTTTCCTCTGTATCGGTGCTGCCTCGTGCTCCCACAAGGAGTTTGACCAGTTCATCCACTTTACCAACACCTTCCACCCTGACCTCCCTGGACACTATGGGACAATTTAGCATGGCCAATCCACCCTAACCTGCACATCCCTGGGCATTATGGGACAATTTAGCATGGCCAATCCACCCTAACCTGTACATCCCTGGGCACTATGGGACAAATTAGCATGGCCAATCCACCCTAACCTGCACATCCCTGGACACTATGGGACAATTTAGCATGGCCAATCCACCCTAACCTGCACATCCCTGGGCATTATGGGACAATTTAGCATGGCCAATCCACCCTAACCTGTACATCCCTGGGCACTATGGGACAAATTAGCATGGCCAATCCACCCTAACCTGCACATCCCTGGACACTATGGGACAATTTAGCATGGCCAATCCACCCTAACCTTCACATCCCTGGGGCACTATGGGACAATTTAGCATGGCCAATCCACCCTAACCTGCACATCCCTGAACACTATATGACAATTTAGCATGGCCAATCCACCCTAACCTGCACATCCCTGGACACTATGGGACAATTTATCTTGGCCAATCCACCCTAACCTGCACATCCCTGGGCACTATGGGACAATTTAGCACGGCCAATCCACCCTAACCTGCACATCCCTGAACACTATATGACAATTTAGCATGGCCAATCCACCCTAACCTGCACATCCCTGGACACTATGGGACAATTTATCTTGGCCAATCCACCCTAACCTGCACGTCCCTGGACACTATGAGACAATTTAGCACAGCCAATCCACCCTAACCTGTACATCCCTGGGCACTATATGACAAGTTAGCATGGCCAATCCACCCTAACCTGCACATCCCTGAACACTATGGGACAATTTAGCATGGCCAACCCACCCTAACCTTCACATCCCTGGGGCACTATGGGACAATTTATCTTGGCCAATCCACCCTGACCTGCACATCCCAGAGCACTATGAAAATTTAGCATGACCAATTCACCCTAACCTGCACATCCCTGGGCACTATGGGACAATTTAGCACGGCCAATCCACCCTAATATGCACATCCCTGGGCACTATGGGACAATTTAGCATGGCCAATCCACCTTAACTTGCGCATCCCTGGGCACTATGGGACAATTTAGCATGGCCAATCCACCCTAACCTTCACATCCCTGGGGCACTATGGGACAATTTATCTTGGCCAATCCACCCTGACCTGCACATCCCAGAGCACTATGAAAATTTAGCATGACCAATTCACCCTAACTTGCACATCCCTGGGCACTATGGGACAATTTAGCACGGCCAATCCACCCTAATCTGCACATCCCTGGGCACTATGGGACAATTTAGCATGGCCAATCCACCCAAACCTGCACATCCCTGGGGCACTATGGGACAATTTAGTACGGCCAATCCATCCTAACCTGCACATCCCTGGGGCATTATGGGACAATTTAGCATGGCCAATCCACCCTAACCTGCACATCCCGGGACATTATGAGATAATTTAGCAACGCCAATCCACCCTAATATGCACTATGGGACAATTTAGCCTGGCTAATCCACCCTAACCTCACATCTTTGGACTGTGGGAGGAAACCGGAGCACCCGGAGGAAACCCACGCAACCACGGGGAGAATGTGCAAACTCCACACAGGCAGTCACCTAGTGGTTGGAATTGAACCTGTGTCCTTGACATTGTGAGGCAGCAGTGCCAACCATTGAGCCACCTTGCTGCCCTGAATGAATAGTGACTACCTTCAGGATCAGTGGGACTAGGATCAGGTGAGGAATGTGGTTGGACAGTGTGATTACATCTGCAGGAGGGAGGATCCTGTACCCAAGTCCACGGTGGCATGGTGGTTAGCGCTGCTGCCTCACCGCGCCAGGGACCCAGGTTCGATTCCAGCCTCGGGTGACTGTCTGTGTGGAGTTTGCACATTCTCCCCGAGTCTGCGTGGGGTTCCTCCAGTTTCCTCCCACAATCCAAAGTGCACGGGAAATTACTCCATAGTGTGCATTCGCCATGGGGAATGCTGGGATCGGGTCAGGGTGGATGGATCGCCTTTTGGGGGTGGCGGGGGTGGTCGGTATTGACTCGATGGGCTGAATGGTCTGCTTCCACACTGCAGGGATTCCAATTTCAAAGGAGCTCACCACAAAAGCTTCAGGATTAAAGCAAATTCGGGTTCACTGCAGCATTGAAAACCCAGGGGGGCATGGCTGATCACACCCGTTCTCACACACAGGCATCTGAGAAAGAAATGATTTCAGGCAAAACACATCAGAATTATTTCATGTGAATTAGCGAATCCAGTATGAGCTTTCAGTCCCAGAAGCTCAGCTCCAGGAGAGTGGGTCATCCTGGAGCTGACTGCTCTTCTGGTGTTGCAAGCAGTTGTGGCGAAAGAAGGGAAACAGTGTGTGATTCAAACAAACTAACAGCCTCAGACATGTGAGTGGGGTTTCAGACTTAACCACACAGGAGGCTTGATGCTCTTCATCAAAACCCATTGTGTTTTGTCGGAGGTGTCATTAGGACAGGGTGTGAATGGGGATCCTGGACAGCTGGATAGAAACATCTGTTGGCTTACCCAACGCAAGGAGTATGCCACTCCAGGAGATGGTGAAGCAGTCCCTTTTATCTTGGAACTTTCCGGAAGCAGTCGGTTGGCAGCTAGTTTGAAACTCCACAAGAGTCCGATCGGAAAGGCGAGAGTTTAAACAAGATAGCACAACTTGAAAAGCAATTTAAGAGCTCTCTGCTCTGGGCATAACAAAAAGAATGAAAAGAAATGTGCTATTTATACAATGTTCTCGACTGAATAGCTTCCTCCCACATGTGGCGCAGAGGAGCTGACTGGAAATATTTTTGCCTGCATCCTTTCAGAACCTCTCTGTTTGTCCTGAGGAAGAGTCTGTGATTATGTCATCCTTTGTGAACAGTATGACGTCGCTGAATATCAAACAAGGTAAGCTTTCAAAGTTGGGGACAAAGCAGACAGCTCTGTCTTCACTTGGCTGGTATCCAGGGCACGGGTGGGGAGGGAACGCGATTGCCTTCTGAGGAAACGTCGGACCTGTGCCCAGAGATGTTTGGGAGAATGAGAGGTGATCTGATTGAAACGTAGAAGATGCTGAGGGGACGTGGCAGGGTCGATGCTGAGAGGAGGTCTCCCCATGTGGGAGAGAGTAGAACGCAGAAGAAGGGGGTGTTCGAAAATAAGGATCTGCCCTTTCAGACCAAGATGAAGAGAACTTTCTCCTCAGATCTTTGTAATTCTGTCACCCTCTCCCCCCACCCCCCCCGCACCAAGAGAGGCGTGGTCATTGACTGATTTATCTTCTTCATTCACGGGATGTGACCATGACTGTTTGGACCAGTGTCTAACCCCTCCATGGGGCATGACTGATTCATCTCCTCATGGAGCTCATTGAGTATGTGTTCCCGTGGTAACAGGCAATGATCTGTCCATCTGGAACTCATCACCTGAGCCCTTTCTAAATCAGACCCACTGGGAGAACAGGGGATCCATCAATGCCCTTAGGCAGGGCTGGGCATCATGTGGCAGGGGGGAGATGGGGAGGTGGGACGGAACAATACTTTATTCCTCCCTCCAACCCCACTTTGATTCAGCCCCTCTCTCCCTCCTTCCCCCTCATCTTTGACAGCTTGTATTGTTCATAATATCTAATTGGCCACATGGGTGATTCACTGGATAATAGTTAAGAACCAATAAAAAAGGTCAGAGGGATTTGGTGGTGGGAAAGTTGTGTGTAACAGCAACTCTGGATATGAGATTAAAACAACAGTAAACCCAGGGATGTCTGTCTTGGGCTGGAACGAGCCATGAGCAGTATTTTGGTGTTCAACAATAAATCATATCCCTTTCCAGTCAGGCTTCCTGAGTTATTACTGCCAACATTATTGCCCATTGCTTTGGAGTCCCGTGTCGGCCCAGACCAAGCAAGGACAGCAGATTTCCTTCCCGGATGGGTTTCTCTGGCATAGTCAATGTTAGGCTACCTTTTCATTGAATTCAAATGTCACGGTGGGATTCCAAACATTGTCCCTAGGACATGAGTGAAGCAGCTCTGGATTACCAGTCCAGTGGGACTACCACCTCCCTATCACCTCCTGGAGCAAACGGTAATAGACACTTGATTCACAAGGAAAGTCAAGGGGGTTCTGGGAATGGCAGGAGTGAAGAGCGCCAAGAAATCAGCCATGAGCTTACTGGAGGCTGGAGCAGGCTGGAGGGGCCGAATGGCCTGCTTCTCATTCGGATTGGCATTTTGGATCCTCTCAGGGGGTTTCTTTTCAAAAACGGTTGCGGGGTGGGGGTGTTGCTTTGTGCTCCAATCCTGCTCCTGGGTCATAGAACATAGAACATAGAAAAATACAGCGCAGTACAGGCCCTTCAGCCCTCTATGTTGTGCCAACCCAAGCCCACCTAACCTACACTAGCCCACTATCCTCCATATGCCTATCCAATGCCCGTTTAAATGCCCATAAAAAGGGAGAGTCCACCACTGTTACTGGTAGGGCATTCCATGAACTCACAACCCGCTGAGTAAAGAATCTACCCCTAACATCTGTCCTATACCTACCACCCCTTAATTTAAAGCTATGCCCCCTCGTAATAGCTGACTCCATACGTGGAAAAAGGTTCTCAGTGTCAACCCTATCTAAACCCCTAATCATCTTGTACACCTCTATCAAATCTCCCCAAACCTTCTTTTCTCCAATGAGAACAGGCCCAAGTGCCTCAGCCTTTCCTCATACGATCGTCCAACCATGCCAGGCAACATCCTGGTAAACCTCCTCTGCACCCGTTCCAGTGCCTCCACATCCTTCCTATAGTATGGCGACCAAAATATCTAGATTAGAGTAGACTTACAGTGTGGAAACAGGCCCTTCGGCCCAACAAGTCCACACCGACCCGCCAAAGTGCAACCCACCCATACCCCTACATTTACCGGCAATTTAGCATGGCCAATTCACTTAACCTGCACATCTTTGGACTGTGGGAGGAAACCGGAGCACCTGGAGGAAACCCACGCAGACACGGGGAGAATGTGCAAACTCCACACAGTCAGTCGCCTGAGTCAGGAATTGAACCCGGGTCTCTGGCGCTGTGAGGCAGCCGTGCTAACCACTGTGCCACCGTGCCACCCACCAACTGCACACAATACTCCAGATGTGGTCAGACAGAATCATTGAATGGATCCAGAACAGGAGCAGGCGAAGACTCACACTCGTCCATTTTTTGGACCCCACTGTGACAGGGGTTGGAACAGCTGAGGCCGATGGAGCTCGCGTCTCACAGTCGGACAGTGGAAGAAACTCCAAATGGCCGACTGGCACGCACACAGGTGATGGGCCAAATGGCCTCGTTCAGCGCGGCAGGTTTATTTGATTCCAACATTAACCTAACCCTTCAGCTGTTGCAGTTTTATGTTCTCTTCATGACCAGGGTCAGGGGGGAGGGGAGTTGAGGGGGAGAAACTTGAAGCTGGACAAGAGGCGTTGTTGCTCTAACAAAGATTCACTTTCTTTGTCCCTGTTTAATGATTTGCAGTTGAAAATGGAGAGGAATTTAATTTCAAAGGATTCCGACTGGATTGGTTTCGGCTCCAGGTAAGGATCTGACAGGAATAGCCCTCCGATGGTATGACAGAGGGCACAGCGGGCACATTGCTCAGGGGCAATAATAGGGGTAGAATGGTTTACAAAGTGATGTGCTTGGTGACAGTATCAGGAGAGGGTTGTTGACTGAAGGGTGCAGTTGTGTTGAGGTAGTGGCTGTTCCAGGAGTTGAAGAGCCTCCTGAGAAAGAACACAGCCTATTTCCTTCACAATCACACGATGGAGCAAACTCATGGCAGGCTGTCTGAAATATAACCACTGTTGTCTAGTACTAAACAGAGCAGGCAAATAGCACACAGCTTGTGCCGAAAGCCAGGAACTTCGCCACAGCCAGAAAACTGGGTTGACACATGTTCACTCGGGTCAATGTCAGTCCAGTACACAGGGGGACAGTGCGGCACTCCCTCAGCACTGACCCTCCGACAGTGTGGCACTCCCTCAGCACTGACCCTCCGACAGTGTGGCACTCCCTCAGTACTGACCCTCCGACAGTGCGGCACTCCCTCAGCACTGACCCTCCGACAGTGCGGCACTCCCTCAGCACTGACCCTCCGACAGTGCCCACCCCTCAACACTGACCCTCCGACAGTGCGGCACTCCCTCAGCACTGACCCTCCGACAGTGTGGCACTCCCTCAGCACTGACCCTCTGACAGTGCGGCACTCCCTCAGCACTGACCCTCCGACAGTGCCCACCCCTCAACACTGACCCTCCGACAGTGCGGCACTCCCTCAGCACTGACCCTCCGACAGTGCAGCACTCCCTCAGCACTGATCCTCCGACAGTGCAGCACTCCCTCAGCACTGACCCTCCGACAGTGCATCACTCCCTCAGCACTGACCCTCCGACAGTGAAGCACCCCCTCAGTACTGACCCTCCGACAGTGCGGCATTCCCTCAGCACTGACCCTCCGACAGTGAAGCACCCCCTCAGCACTGACCCTCCGACAGTGTGGCACTCTCTCAGCACTGACCCTCCGACAGTGCGGCACTCCCTCAGCACTGACCCTCCGACAGTGTGGCACTCTCTCAGCACTGACCCTCCGACAGTGCCCACACCCTCAGCACTGACCCTCCGACAGTGCCCACGCCCTCAGTACTGACCCTCCGACAGAGCGACACTCCCTCAATACTGACCCTACAACAGTGCAGCACTCCCTCAGTACTGACCCTCCGACAGTGCGGCACTCCCTCAGCACTGACCCTCCAACAGTGAAGCACCCCCTCAGTACTGACCCTCCGAGAGTGCGGCACTCCCTCAGCACTGACCCTCCGACAGTGCGGCACTCCCTCAGTACTGACCCTCCAACAGTGAAGCACCCCCTCAGCACTGTCCCTCCGACAGTGCAGCACTCCCTCAGTACTGACCCTACGACAGTGCAGCACTCCCTCAGCACTGACCCTCCGACAGTGCCCACTCCCTCAGTACTGACCCTCCGACAGTGCGGCACTCCCTCAGTACTGACCCTCCGACAGTGCGGCACTCCCTCAGCACTGACCCTCCGACAGTGCAGCATTCCTTCAGCACTGATCCTCCGACAGTGCGGCACTCCCTCAGCACTGACCCTCCGACAGGGGAGTACTCCCTCAGCACTGACCCTCCGACAGTGCCCACTCCCTCAGTACTGACCCTCCGACAGTGCGGCACTCCCTCAGCACTGACCCTCCGACAGTGCAGCACTCCCACAGCACTGACCCTCTGACAGTGCGGCACTCCCTCAGCACTGACCCTCCGACAGTGCGGCACTCCCTTAACACTGACCCTCTGCCAGCGCGGCACTCCCTCAGCACTGATCCTCCAACAGTGCGGCACTCCCTCAGTACTGACCCTCCGACAGTGCGGCATTCCCTCAGCACTGACCCTCCGACAGTGTGACACTCCCTCAGCACTGACCCTACGACAGTGCGGCACTCCCTCAGCACTGACCCTCCGACAGGGGAGCACTCCCTCAGCACTGACCCTCCGACAGTGCCCACTCCCTCAGCACTGACCCTCCGACAGTGCGGCATTCCCTCAGCACTGACCCTCCGACAGTGTGACACTCCCTAAGCACTGACCCTTCGACAGTGCGGCACTCCCTCAGCACTGACCCTCCGACAGGGGAGCACTCCCTCAGCACTGACCCTCCGACAGTGCGGCACTCCCTCAGCACTGACCCTCCGACAGTGCAGCATTCCTTCAGCACTGATCCTCCGACAGTGCGGCACTCCCTCAGCACTGACCCTCCGACAGGGGAGCACTCCCTCAGCACTGACCCTCCGACAGTGCGGCACTCCCTCAGCACTGACCCTCTGACAGTGCGGCACTCCATCAGCACTGATCCTCCGACAGTGCGGCACTCCCTCAGCACTGACCCTCTCACAGGGGAGCACTCCCTCAGCACTGACCCTCTCACAGGGGAGCACTCCCTCAGCACTGACCCTCCGACAGTGCCCACTCCCTCAGTACTGACCCTCCGACAGTGCGACACTCCCTCAGTACTGACCCTCCGACAGTGCGGCGCTCCCTTAGCACTGACCCTCTGCCAGCGCTGCACTCCCTCAGCACTGATCCTCCAACAGTGCGGCACTCCCTCAGTACTGACCCTCCGACAGTGCGGCATTCCCTCAGCACTGACCGTCCGACAGTGTGACACTCCCTCAGCACTGACCCTACGACAGTGAAGCACCCCCTCAGTACTGACCCTCCAACAGTGCGGCATTCCCTCAGCACTGTCCCTCCGACAGTGCAGCACTCCCTCAGTACTGACCCTCCGACAGTGCGACACTCCCTCAGCACTGACCCTCCGACAGTGAAGCACCCCCTCAGCACTGTCCCTCCGACAGTGCAGCACTCCCTCAGTACTGACCCTACGACAGTGCAGCACTCCCTCAGCACTGACCCTCCGACAGTGCCCACTCCCTCAGTACTGACCCTCCGACAGTGCGGCACTCCCTCAGCACTGACCCTCCGACAGTGCGGCACTCCCTCAGCACTGACCCTCCGACAGGGGAGCACTCCCTCAGCACTGACCCTCCTACAGTGCCCACTCCCTCAGTACTGACCCTCCGACAGTGCGGCACTCCCTCAGCACTGACCCTCCAACAGTGCAGCACTCCCTCAGCACTGACCCTCCGACAGTGCGGCACTCCCTCAGCACTGACCCTCTCACAGGGGAGCACTCCCTCAGCACTGACCCTCCGACAGTGCCCACTCCCTCAGTACTGACCCTCCGATAGTGCGACACTCCCTCAGTACTGACCCTCCGACAGTGCGGCACTCCCTTAACACTGACCCTCTGCCAGCGCGGCACTCCCTCAGCACTGATCCTCCAACAGTGCGGCACTCCCTCAGTACTGACCCTCCGACAGTGCGGCATTCCCTCAGCACTGACCCTCCGACAGTGTGACACTCCCTCAGCACTGACCCTACGACAGTGCGGCACTCCCTCAGCACTGACCCTCCGACAGGGGAGCACTCCCTCAGCACTGACCCTCCGACAGTGCGGCACTCCCTCAGCACTGACCCTCCGACAGTGCAGCATTCCTTCAGCACTGATCCTCCGACAGTGCGGCACTCCCTCAGCACTGACCCTCCGACAGGGGAGCACTCCCTCAGCACTGACCCTCCGACAGGGGAGCACTCCCTCAGCACTGACCCTCTGACAGTGCGGCACTCCCTCAGCACTGATCCTCCGACAGTGCGGCACTCCCTCAGCACTGACCCTCTCACAGGGGAGCACTCCCTCAGCACTGACCCTCCGACAGTGCCCACTCCCTCAGTACTGACCCTCCGACAGTGCGACACTCCCTCAGTACTGACCCTCTGACAGTGCGGCGCTCCCTTAGCACTGACCCTCTGCCAGCGCTGCACTCCCTCAGCACTGATCCTCCAACAGTGCGGCACTCCCTCAGTACTGACCCTCCGACAGTGCGGCATTCCCTCAGCACTGACCGTCCGACAGTGTGACACTCCCTCAGCACTGACCCTACGACAGTGAAGCACCCCCTCAGTACTGACCCTCCAACAGTGCGGCATTCCCTCAGCACTGTCCCTCCGACAGTGCAGCACTCCCTCAGTACTGACCCTCCGACAGTGCGACACTCCCTCAGCACTGACCCTCTGACAGTGCGGCACTCCCTCAGCACTGACCCTCTGACAGTGCAGCACTCCCTCAGCACTGACCCTCCGACAGCGCGGCACTCCTTCAGCACTGACCCTCCGACAGTGCAGCACTCCCTCAGCACTGACCCTCTCACAGGGGAGCACTCCCTCAGCACTGACCCTCCGACAGTGCCCACTCCCTCAGTACTGACCCTCCGACAGTGCGACACTCCCTCAGTACTGACCCTCCGACAGTGCGGCGCTCCCTTAGCACTGACCCTCTGCCAGCGCTGCACTCCCTCAGCACTGATCCTCCAACAGTGCGGCACTCCCTCAGTACTGACCCTCCGACAGTGCGGCATTCCCTCAGCACTGACCGTCCGACAGTGTGACACTCCCTCAGCACTGACCCTACGACAGTGCGGCACCCCCTCAGTACTGACCCTCCAACAGTGCGACACTCCCTCAGTACTGACCCTCCGACAGTGCGGCGCTCCCTTAGCACTGACCCTCTGACAGTGCGGCACTCGCTCAGCACAGACTCTCTGACAGTGCGGCACTCCCTCAGCACTGACCCTCCGACAGTGCGGCACTCCCTCAGCACTGACCCTCTGACAGTGCGGCACTCCCTCAGCACTGACCCTCTGACAGTGCAGCACTCCCTCAGCACTGACCCTCCGACAGCGCGGCACTCCCTCAGCACTGACCCTCCGACAGTGCAGCACTCCCTCAGCACTGACCCTCTGACAGCGTGGCACTCCCTCAGTACTGACCCACCGACAGTGCGGCACTCTCTCAGCACTGACCCTCCAACAGTGCCCACTCCCTCAGTACTGACCCTCCGACAGTGCAGCACTCCCTCAGTACTGACCCTCCGACAGTGCGACACTCCCTCAGCACTGACCCTCCGACAGTGAAGCACCCCCTCAGCACTGTCCCTCCGACAGTGCAGCACTCCCTCAGTACTGACCCTACGACAGTGCAGCACTCCCTCAGCACTGACCCTCCGACAGTGCCCTCTCCCTCAGTTGTGACCCTCCGACAGTGCGGCACTCCCTCAGTACTGACCCTCCGACAGTGCGGCACTCCCTCAGCACTGACCCTCCGACAGTGCAGCATTCCTTCAGCACTGATCCTCCGACAGTGCGGCACTCCCTCAGCACTGACCCTCCGACAGGGGAGCACTCCCTCAGCACTGACCCTCCGACAGTGCCCACTCCCTCAGTACTGACCCTCCGACAGTGCGGCACTCCCTCAGCACTGACCCTCCGACAGTGCAGCACTCCCACAGCACTGACCCTCCGACAGTGCGGCACTCCCTCAGCACTGACCCTCCGACAGTGCGGCACTCCCTCAGCACTGACCCTCTCACAGGGGAGCACTCCCTCAGCACTGACCCTTCGACAGTGCCCACTCCCTCAGTACTGACCCTCCGATAGTGCGACACTCCCTCAGTACTGACCCTCCGACAGTGCGGCACTCCCTTAACACTGACCCTCTGCCAGCGCGGCACTCCCTCAGCACTGATCCTCCAACAGTGCGGCACTCCCTCAGTACTGACCCTCCGACAGTGCGGCATTCCCTCAGCACTGACCCTCCGACAGTGTGACACTCCCTCAGCACTGACCCTACGACAGTGCGGCACTCCCTCAGCACTGACCCTCCGACAGGGGAGCACTCCCTCAGCACTGACCCTCCGACAGTGCGGCACTCCCTCAGCACTGACCCTCCGACAGTGCAGCATTCCTTCAGCACTGATCCTCCGACAGTGCGGCACTCCCTCAGCACTGACATTCCGACAGGGGAGCACTCCCTCAGCACTGACCCTCCGACAGTGCGGCACTCCCTCAGCACTGACCCTCTGACAGTGCGGCACTCCCTCAGCACTGATCCTCCGACAGTGCGGCACTCCCTCAGCACTGACCCTCTCACAGGGGAACACTCCCTCAGCACTGACCCTCCGACAGTGCCCACTCCCTCAGTACTGACCCTCCGACAGTGCGACACTCCCTCAGTACTGACCCTCCGACAGTGCGGCGCTCCCTTAGCACTGACCCTCTGCCAGCGCTGCACTCCCTCAGCACTGATCCTCCAACAGTGCGGCACTCCCTCAGTACTGACCCTCCGACAGTGCGGCATTCCCTCAGCACTGACCGTCCGACAGTGTGACACTCCCTCAGCACTGACCCTACGACAGTGCGGCACCCCCTCAGTACTGACCCTCCAACAGTGCGACACTCCCTCAGTACTGACCCTCCGACAGTGCGGCGCTCCCTTAGCACTGACCCTCTGACAGTGCGGCACTCGCTCAGCACTGACTCTCTGACAGCGCGGCACTCCTTCAGCACTGACCCTCCGACAGTGCAGCACTCCCTCAGCACTGACCCTCTCACAGGGGAGCACTCCCTCAGCACTGACCCTCCGACAGTGCCCACTCCCTCAGTACTGACCCTCCGACAGTGCGACACTCCCTCAGTACTGACCCTCCGACAGTGCGGCGCTCCCTTAGCACTGACCCTCTGCCAGCGCTGCACTCCCTCAGCACTGATCCTCCAACAGTGCGGCACTCCCTCAGTACTGACCCTCCGACAGTGCGGCATTCCCTCAGCACTGACCGTCCGACAGTGTGACACTCCCTCAGCACTGACCCTACGACAGTGCGGCACTCCCTCAGTACTGACCCTCCAACAGTGCGACACTCCCTCAGTACTGACCCTCCGACAGTGCGGCGCTCCCTTAGCACTGACCCTCTGACAGTGCGGCACTCGCTCAGCACTGACTCTCTGACAGTGCGGCACTCCCTCAGCACTGACCCTCCGACAGTGCGGCACTCCCTCAGCACTGACCCTCTGACAGTGCGGCACTCCCTCAGCACTGACCCTCTGACAGTGCAGCACTCCCTCAGCACTGACCCTCCGACAGCGCGGCACTCCCTCAGCACTGACCCTCCGACAGTGCAGCACTCCCTCAGCACTGACCCTCTCACAGGGGAGCACTCCCTCAGCACTGGCCCTCCAACAGTGTGGCACTCCCTCAGTACTGACCCTCTGACAGTGCGGCACTCGCTCAGCACTGACTCTCTGACAGTGCGGCACTCCCTCAGCACTGACCCTCCGACAGTGCGGCACTCCCTCAGCACTGACCCTCTGACAGCGTGGCACTCCCTCAGTACTGACCCACCGACAGTGCGGCACTCTCTCAGCACTGACCCTCCAACAGTGCCCACTCCCTCAGTACTGACCCTCCGACAGTGCAGCACTCCCTCAGCACTGACCCTCTCACAGGGGAGCACTCCCTCAGCACTGACCCTCCAACAGTGTGGCACTCCCTCAGTACTGACCCTCTGACAGTGCGGCACTCCCTCAGCACTGACCCTCCGACAGTGCGGCACTCCCTCAGCACTGACCCTCTGACAGCGTGGCACTCCCTCAGTACTGACCCACCGACAGTGCGGCACTCCCTCAGCACTGACCTTCCAACAGTGCCCACTCCCTCAGTACTGACCCTCCGACAGTGCGGCACCCCCTCAGTACTGACCCTCCGACAGTGCAGCCCTCCCTCAGCACTGACCCTCCGACAGTGCGGCACTCCCTCAGCACTGACCCTCCGACAGTGCAGCCCTCCCTCAGCACTGACCCTCCGACAGTGCGGCACTCCCTCAGCACTGACCCTCCGACAGTGCGGCACTCCCTCAGCACTGACCCTCCGACAGTGCGGCACTCCCTCAGCACTGACCCTCCGACAGTGCGGCACTCCCTCAGCACTGACCCTCCGACAGTGCGGCACTCCCTCAGCACTGACCCTCCGACAGTGCGGCACTCCCTCAGCACTGACCCTCTGACAGCGTGGCACTCCCTCAGCACTGACCCTCCGACAGTGCGGCACTCCCTCAGCACTGACCCTCCGACAGTGCGGCACTCCCTCAGCACTGACCCTCCGACAGTGCGGCACTCCCTCAGTACTATCCTGAAAAGTTACCCGTGATTTTCCTGTATTCAGGTCTGAGAGCATATTTTGCCACTGAGAGCGATGAGCTGTCTGATCTGCAATATTGGTGTGGAGCAGGTTGGACTTGATCCTCGGCCCCCTAGCTCTGAGTTAGGGACACTAGCGTTGTGCCACACATTCGGGGTGTGATGTGAGTGATGGCAGTGAGCAGAGCAGACATGTTGATGGCAGGGTGAAGGAGCAATGAAGTGCCATGGGCTGTGATGGAGTGTGGTGATGTGTTCACAAAAGGGGATGTCCGGGGATCTGATCCAGCGACAGAACGCGATCGGGTCGGATTGGATTGTGGGCTGGCGGGGTTTGCCAACTTGCCATCGTGGCGTCCTTCCTCAGCGTGAGTGAGTGAGTGAGTTCCGCCATTTTCCCACTGTATTCCAGGCCTATACCAGCGTTGCCAAAACTCCATTGATCCTTCGTGAAAACTTGAAACTCGCTTCCCTGATGAACACCATCGTCTTCCACACGGAGCTGCTGGACAATTTGCCCGTTCTGTTGGAGGAGACAGCTGACCTCACCCTCTTCTGGTTGGTACATGATGACGACACCCAGACCCTGCTTTCTGGTAATCCAGCACCCAAGCCCAAAGCCCCTGAGTAGTGTTACCAAGTGACAGAGGCCCCTCTCTCCTCCTCAGGTTGACCTGTGACTGCCAGGCCAACATCCCAATCCAGAGCGGGAGGATGTCCTGCGATCCCTCCAGGGCGATTCCACCTGGTCACGTTCCCTCAGGATCTTATACGGTTCAACTCAGTCACCTCAGAGTCTACTAAACTCCAGAGGATATAGGCCTACCCTGTCCAGTCTTTCCTCATGAGGCAATCCACTCATTCCAGGGATTAGCCTGGGAAACCTTCTCTGAACTGCTTCCAATGCGGTAACGTCCTCCTGTTAGCACAGTGATCATGACCACCCAATTTATTTCAGATGTGGTTGCACTAGAATCCTGTATTACAGGAGCATGGCCTTCCTACTTTTGTGTTTAACTCCCCTCACTTCTCCCCAGTTGACAGCAACTACATTCCTGACATACGCTGGTCCATCAGACCATCAGACATGGGAGCAGAATTAGGCCATTCGGCCCATCGGGTCAGCTCTGCCATGTGATCATGGCTGACATGTTTCTCAGCCTCATTCCCCTGCCTTCATCCCTGTAACCCTTGACCCCATTACTAATCAAGAACCGATCTGTCTCGGTCCTAACCACACTCAGTGACCCGGCCTCCACAGCTCTCTGCAGCAATGGGTCCCACAGATTCCCCACCCTCTGGCTGATGAACTTCCTCCCTATCTCCGTACTAAAGGGTCGTCCCTTCACTCTGAGGCTGTGGCCTTGGGTCCCAGTCTCTCCTCCGAGTGGAAACATCTTCTCCATGTTCACTCTGTCCAGGCCTCTCAGTAATCTGTAATCACATTCCCCTCATCATTCCAAACTCCATCGAGTACAGACCCAGATTCCTCAACCCCTCCTCATATGACAAGCCCCTCATCCCCAGGATCATTCTTATAAACCCCCTCCAAGGCCAGCACATCCTTCCTGAGACACAGGGCCCCAACACTGCTCACAATATTCCAAATCATAGAATCCCGACAGTGTGGAAGTCAGCCATTTAGCCCATTGAGTCCACACCGACCCTCCGAAAATCATCCCAACCAGATCCACCCCCTATCCTATCCCTATAACCCTGGACTTCCCATTGCTAATTGATCCTAACCTGCACATCCGTAGACACTATGGGATAATTTAGCATGGCCAATCCACCCTAACCTGCACATCCCTGGGCACTATGGGACAATTTAGCATGGCCAATCCACCCTAACCTGCACATCCCTGGGCACGATGGGACAATGTAGCATGGCCAATCCAGCCTAACCTACACATCCCTGGGCACTATGGGACAATTTAGCATGACCAATCCACCCTAACCTGCACATCCCTGGGCACTATGGGACAATTTAGCATGGCCAATCCACCCTAACCTACACATCCCTGGGCACTATGGGACAATTTAGCATGACCAATCCACCCTAACCTGCACATCCCTGGGCACTATGGGATAATTTAGCATGGCCAATCCACCCTAACCTACACATCCCTGGGCACTATGGGACAATTTAGCACGGCCAATCCACCCTAACCTACACATCCCTGGGCACTATGGGACAATTTAGCACGGCCAATCCACCCTAACCTGCACATCCCTGGACACTATGAGACAATTTAGCATGGCGATTCCACCCTAACCTACACATCCCTGGGCACTATGGGACAATTTAGCACGACCAATCCACCCTAACCTGCACATCCCTGGGCACTATGGGACAATTTAGCACGACCAATCCACCCTAACCTACACATCCCTAGGCACTATGGGACAATTTAGCATTGCCAATCCACCCTAACCTGCACATCCCCGGGCACTATGGGACAATTTAGCACGGCCAATCCACCCTAACCTGCACATCCCTGGGCACTATGGGACAATTTAGCACGGCCGTTCCACCCTAACCTGCACATCCCTGGGCACTATGGGACAATTTAGCACGGCCAATCCACCCTACCCTGCACATCCCTGGACACTATGAGACAATTTAGCATGGCCAATCCACCCTAACCTGCACATCGCTGGGCACTATGGACAATTTAGCATGGCGATTCCACCCTAACCTGCACATCCCTGGGCACTATGGGACAATTTAGCATGGCCAATCCACCCTAACCTGCACATCCCTGGACACTATGGGGCAATTTAGCATGGCCAATCCACCCTAACCTGCACATCCCTGGACACTATGGGATAATTTGTCATGGCCAATCCACCCTAAACTGCACATCCCTGGACACTATGGGATAATTTATCATGGCCAATCCACCCTAACCTGCACATCGCTGGGCACTATGGGACAATTTAGCATGGCGATTCCACCCTAACCTGCACATCCCTGGGCACTATGGGACAATTTAGCATGGCCAATCCACCCTAACCTGCACATCCCTGGACACTATGGGGCAATTTAGCATGGCCAATCCACCCTAACCTGCACATCCCTGGACACTATGGGATAATTTATCATGGCCAATCCACCCTAACCTGCACATCGCTGGGCACTATGGGACAATTTAGCATGGCCAATCCACCCTAACCTACACATCCCTAGGCACTACGGGACAATTTAGCATTGCCAATCCACCCTAACCTGCACATCCCCGGGCACTATGGGACAATTTAGCATGACCAATCCACCCTAACCTGCACATCCCTGGGCACTATGGGACAATTTAGCACGGCCAATCCACCCTAACCTGCACATCCCTGGGCACTATGGGACAATTTAGCATGGCGATTCCACCCTAACCTGCACATCCCTGGGCACTATGGGACAGTTTAGCATGGCCAATCCACCCTAACCTGCACATCCCTGGACACTATGGGGCAATTTAGCATGGCCAATCCACCCTAACCTGCACATCCCTGGGCACTATGGGATAATTTATCATGGCCAATCCACCCTAACCTGCACATCGCTGGGCACTATGGGACAATTTAGCATGGCGATTCCACCCTAACCTGCACATCCCTGGACACTATGGGGCAATTTAGCATGGCCAATCCACCCTAACCTGCACATCCCTGGACACTATGGGATAATTTATCATGGCCAATCCACCCTAACCTGCACATCCCTGGACACTATGGGATAATTTATCATGGCCAATCCACCCTAACCTGCACATCGCTGGGCACTATGGGACAATTTAGCATGGCCAATCCACCCTAACCTACACATCCCTAGGCACTACGGGACAATTTAGCATTGCCAATCCACCCTAACCTGCACATCCCCGGGCACTATGGGACAATTTAGCATGTCCAATCCACCCTAACCTGCACATCCCTGGGCACTATGGGACAATTTAGCACGGCCAATCCACCCTAACCTGCACATCCCTGGGCACTATGGGATAATTTAGCATGGCCAATCCACCCTAACCTGCACATCCCTGGACACTATGGGATAATTTAGCATGGCCAATCCACCCTAACCTGCACATCCCTGGGCACTATGGGACAATTTAGCATGGCCAATCCACCCTAACCTGCACATCCCTGGGCACGATGGGACAATTTAGCATGGCCAATCAACCCTAACCTACACATCCCTGGGCACTATGGGACAATTTAGCATGACCAATCCACCCTAATCTGCACATCCCTGGGCACTATGGGACAATTTAGCATGGCCAATCCACCCTAACCTGCACATCCCTGGGCACTATGGGACAATTTAGCATGACCAATCCCCCCTAACCTACACATCCCTGGGCACTATGGGACAATTTAGCACGGCCAATCCACCCAAACCTGCACATCCCTGGGCACTATGGGACAATTTAGCATGGCCAATCCACCCTAACCTACACATCCCTGGGCACTATGGGACAATTTAGCACGGTCAATCTGCCCAAACCTGCACATCCCTGGGCACTATGGGACAATTTAGCACGGCCAATCCACCCTAACCTACACATCCCTGGCACTATGGGACAATTTAGCACGACTAATCCACCCTAACCTGCACATCCCTAGGCACTATGGGACAATTTAGCACGACCAATCCACCCTAACCTGCACATCCCTGGGCACTATGGGACAATTTAGCACGGCCAATCCACCCTAACCTACACATCCCTGGGCACTATGGGACAATTTAGCACGACCAATCCACCCTAACCTGCACATCCCTGGGCACTATGGGATAATTTAGCATGGCCAATCCACCCTAACCTGCACATCCCTGGGCACTATGGGACAATTTAGCATGGCCAATCCACCCTAACCTACACATCCCTGGGCACTATGGGACAATTTAGCATGGCCATTCCACCCTAACCTGTACATCCCTGGGCACTATGGGACAATTTAGCATGGCCAATCCACCCTAACCTGCACATCCCTGGGCACTATGGGACAATTTAGCATGGCCAATCCACCCTAACCTGTACATCCCTGGACACTATGGGACAATTTAGCATGGCCAATCCACCCTAACCTGCACATCCCTGGGCACTATGGGACAATTTAGCATGGCCAATCAACCCTAACCTGTAAATCCCTGGGCACTATGGGACAATTTAGCATGGCCAATCCACCCTAACCTGCACATCCCCGGGCACTATGGGACAATTTAGCACGGTCAATCTGCCCTAACCTGCACATCCCTGAGCACTATGGGACAATTTAGCATGGCGATTCCACCCTAACCTGCACATCCCTGGGCACTATGGGACAATTTAGCACGGCCAATCCACACTAACCTGCACATCCCTGGACACTATGGGGCAATTTAGCATGGCCAATCCACCCTAACCTGCACATCCCTGGACACTATGGGATAATTTATCATGGCCAATCCACCCTAACCTGCACATCGCTGGGCACTATGGGACAATTTAGCATGGCGATTCCACACTAACCTGCACATCCCTGGGCACTATGGGACAATTTAGCATGGCCAATCCACCCTAAGCTGCACATCCCTGGACACTATGGGGCAATTTAGCATGGCCAATCCACCCTAACCTGCACATCGCTGGGCACTATGGGACAATTTAGCATGGCGATTCCACCCTAACCTGCACATCCCTGGGCACTATGGGACAATTTAGCATGGCCAATCCACCCTAACCTGCACATCCCTGGACACTATGGTGCATTTTAGCATGGCCAATCCACCCTAACCTGCACATCCCTGGACACTATGGGATAATTTATCATGGCCAATCCACCCTAACCTGCACATCGCTGGGCACTATTTGACAATTTAGCATGGCCAATCCACCCTAACCTACACATCCCTAGGCACTACGGGACAATTTAGCATTGCCAATCCACCCTAACCTGCACATCCCCGGGAACTATGGGACAATTTAGCATGACCAATCCACCCTAACCTGCACATCCCTGGGCACTATGGGACAATTTAGCACGGCCAATCCACCCTAACCTGCACATCCCTGGGCACTATGGGACAATTTAGCATGGCCAATCCACCCTAACCTGCACATCCCTGGACACTATGGGATAATTTAGCATGGCCAATCCACCCTAACCTGCACATCCCTGGACACTATGGGATAATTTAGCATGGCCAATCCACCCTAACCTGCACATCCCTGGGCACTATGGGACAATTTAGCATGGCCAATCCACCTAACCTGCACATCCCTGGGCACTATGGGACAATTTAGCACGGCCAATCCACCCTAACCTACACATCCCTGGGCACTATGGGACAATTTAGCATGACCAATCCACCCTAACCTGCACATCCCTGGGCACTATGGGACAATTTAGCATGGCCAATCTACCCTAACCTACACATCCCTGGGCACTATGGGACAATTTAGCACGGCCAATCCACCCTAACCTACACATCCCTGGGCACTATGGGACAATTTAGCACGACCAATCCACCCTAACCTGCACATCCCTGGGCACTATGGGACAATTTAGCATGGCCAATCCACCCTAACCTGCACATCCCTGGACACTATGAGACAATTTAGCATGGCGATTCCACCCTAACCTGCACATCCCTGGGCACTATGGGACAATTTAGCATGGCCAATCCACCCTAACCTGCACATCCCTGGACACTATGGGGCAATTTAGCATGGCCAATCCACCCTAACCTGCACATCCCTGGGCACTATGGGATAATTTATCATGGCCAATCCACCCTAACCTGCACATCGCTGGGCACTATGGACAATTTAGCATGGCGATTCCACCCTAACCTGCACATCCCTGGGCACTATGGGACAATTTAGCATGGCCAATCCACCTAACCTGCACATCCCTGGGCACTATGGGACAATTTAGCACGGCCAATCCACCCTAACCTACACATCCCTGGGCACTATGGGACAATTTAGCATGACCAATCCACCCTAACCTGCACATCCCTGGGCACTATGGGACAATTTAGCATGGCCAATCTACCCTAACCTACACATCCCTGGGCACTATGGGACAATTTAGCACGGCCAATCCACCCTAACCTACACATCCCTGGGCACTATGGGACAATTTAGCACGACCAATCCACCCTAACCTGCACATCCCTGGGCACTATGGGACAATTTAGCATGGCCAATCCACCCTAACCTGCACATCCCTGGACACTATGAGACAATTTAGCATGGCGATTCCACCCTAACCTGCACATCCCTGGGCACTATGGGACAATTTAGCATGGCCAATCCACCCTAACCTGCACATCCCTGGACACTATGGGGCAATTTAGCATGGCCAATCCACCCTAACCTGCACATCCCTGGGCACTATGGGATAATTTATCATGGCCAATCCACCCTAACCTGCACATCGCTGGGCACTATGGGACAATTTAGCATGGCGATTCCACCCTAACCTGCACATCCCTGGGCACTATGGGACAATTTAGCATGGCCAATCCACCCTAACCTGCACATCCCTGGACACTATGGGGCAATTTAGCATGGCCAATCCACCCTAACCTGCACATCCCTGGACACTATGGGATAATTTATCATGGCCAATCCACCCTAACCTGCACATCCCTGGACACTATGGGATAATTTATCATGGCCAAACCACCCTAACCTGCACATCCCTGGGCACTATGGGACAATTTAGCATGGCGATTCCACCCTAACCTGCACATCCCTGGGCACTATGGGACAATTTAGCATGGCCAATCCACCCTAACCTGCACATCCCTGGACACTATGGGGCAATTTAGCATGGCCAATCCACCCTAACCTGCACATCCCTGGACACTATGGGATAATTTATCATGGCCAATCCACCCTAACCTGCACATCGCTGGGCACTATGGGACAATTTAGCATGGCCAATCCACTCTAACCTACACATCCCTAGGCACTACGGGACAATTTAGCATTGCCAATTCACCCTAACCTGCACATCCCCGGGCACTATGGGACAATTTAGCATGACCAATCCACCCTAACCTGCACATCCCTGGGCACTATGGGACAATTTAGCACGGCCAATCCACCCTAACCTGCACATCCCCGGGCACTATGGGACAATTTATCATGGCCAATCCACCCTAACCTGCACATCCCTGGACACTATGGGATAATTTAGCATTGCCAATCCACCCTAACCTGCACATCCCTGGACACTATGGGATAATTTAGCATGGCCAATCCACCCTAACCTGCACATCCCGGGCACTATGGGACAATTTAGCATGACCAATCCACCCTAACCTGCACATCCCTGGGCACTATGGGACAATTTAGCACGGCCAATCCACCCTAACCTGCACATCCCTGGGCACTATGGGACAATTTAGCATGGCGATTCCACCCTAACCTGCACATCCCTGGGCACTATGGGACAGTTTAGCATGGCCAATCCACCCTAACCTGCACATCCCTGGACACTATGGGGCAATTTAGCATGGCCAATCCACCCTAACCTGCACATCCCTGGGCACTATGGGATAATTTATCATGGCCAATCCACCCTAACCTGCACATCGCTGGGCACTATGGGACAATTTAGCATGGCGATTCCACCCTAACCTGCACATCCCTGGACACTATGGGCAATTTAGCATGGCCAATCCACCCTAACCTGCACATCCCTGGACACTATGGGATAATTTATCATGGCCAATCCACCCTAACCTGCACATCGCTGGGCACTATGGGACAATTTAGCATGGCCAATCCACCCTAACCTACACATCCCTAGGCACTACGGGACAATTTAGCATTGCCAATCCACCCTAACCTGCACATCCCCGGGCACTATGGGACAATTTAGCATGTCCAATCCACCCTAACCTGCACATCCCTGGGCACTATGGGACAATTTAGCACGGCCAATCCACCCTAACCTGCACATCCCTGGGCACTATGGGATAATTTAGCATGGCCAATCCACCCTAACCTGCACATCCCTGGACACTATGGGACAATTTAGCATGGCCAATCCACCCTAACCTGCACATCCCTGGGCACTATGGGACAATTTAGCATGGCCAATCCACCCTAACCTGCACATCCCTGGGCACGATGGGACAATTTAGCATGGCCAATCAACCCTAACCTACACATCCCTGGGCACTATGGGACAATTTAGCATGACCAATCCACCCTAATCTGCACATCCCTGGGCACTATGGGACAATTTAGCATGGCCAATCCACCCTAACCTGCACATCCCTGGGCACTATGGGACAATTTAGCATGACCAATCCCCCCTAACCTACACATCCCTGGGCACTATGGGACAATTTAGCACGGCCAATCCACCCAAACCTGCACATCCCTGGGCACTATGGGACAATTTAGCATGGCCAATCCACCCTAACCTACACATCCCTGGGCACTATGGGACAATTTAGCACGGTCAATCTGCCCAAACCTGCACATCCCTGGGCACTATGGGACAATTTAGCACGGCCAATCCACCCTAACCTACACATCCCTGGGCACTATGGGACAATTTAGCACGACTAATCCACCCTAACCTGCACATCCCTGGGCACTATGGGACAATTTAGCACGACCAATCCACCCTAACCTGCACATCCCTGGGCACTATGGGACAATTTAGCACGGCCAATCCACCCTAACCTACACATCCCTGGGCACTATGGGACAATTTAGCACGACCAATCCACCCTAACCTGCACATCCCTGGGCACTATGGGATAATTTAGCATGGCCAATCCACCCTAACCTGCACATCCCTGGGCACTATGGGACAATTTAGCATGGCCAATCCACCCTAACCTACACATCCCTGGGCACTATGGGACAATTTAGCATGGCCATTCCACCCTAACCTGTACATCCCTGGGCACTATGGGACAATTTAGCATGGCCAATCCACCCTAACCTGCACATCCCTGGGCACTATGGGACAATTTAGCATGGCCAATCCACCCTAACCTGTACATCCCTGGACACTATGGGACAATTTAGCATGGCCAATCCACCCTAACCTGCACATCCCTGGGCACTATGGGACAATTTAGCATGGCCAATCAACCCTAACCTGTAAATCCCTGGGCACTATGGGACAATTTAGCATGGCCAATCCACCCTAACCTGCACATCCCCGGGCACTATGGGACAATTTAGCACGGTCAATCTGCCCTAACCTGCACATCCCTGAGCACTATGGGACAATTTAGCATGGCGATTCCACCCTAACCTGCACATCCCTGGGCACTATGGGACAATTTAGCACGGCCAATCCACACTAACCTGCACATCCCTGGACACTATGGGGCAATTTAGCATGGCCAATCCACCCTAACCTGCACATCCCTGGACACTATGGGATAATTTATCATGGCCAATCCACCCTAACCTGCACATCCCTGGACACTATGGGATAATTTATCATGGCCAATCCACCCTAACCTGCACATCGCTGGGCACTATGGGACAATTTAGCATGGCGATTCCACCCTAACCTGCACATCCCTGGGCACTATGGGACAATTTAGCATGGCCAATCCACCCTAAGCTGCACATCCCTGGACACTATGGGGCAATTTAGCATGGCCAATCCACCCTAACCTGCACATCGCTGGGCACTATGGGACAATTTAGCATGGCGATTCCACCCTAACCTGCACATCCCTGGGCACTATGGGACAATTTAGCATGGCCAATCCACCCTAACCTGCACATCCCTGGACACTATGGTGCATTTTAGCATGGCCAATCCACCCTAACCTGCACATCCCTGGGCACTATGGGATAATTTAGCATGGCCAATCCACCCTAACCTGCACATCGCTGGGCACTATTTGACAATTTAGCATGGCCAATCCACCCTAACCTACACATCCCTAGGCACTACGGGACAATTTAGCATTGCCAATCCACCCTAACCTGCACATCCCCGGGAACTATGGGACAATTTAGCATGACCAATCCACCCTAACCTGCACATCCCTGGGCACTATGGGACAATTTAGCACGGCCAATCCACCCTAACCTGCACATCCCTGGGCACTATGGGACAATTTAGCATGGCCAATCCACCCTAACCTGCACATCCCTGGACACTATGGGATAATTTAGCATGGCCAATCCACCCTAACCTGCACATCCCTGGACACTATGGGATAATTTAGCATGGCCAATCCACCCTAACCTGCACATCCCTGGGCACTATGGGACAATTTAGCATGGCCAATCCACCTAACCTGCACATCCCTGGGCACTATGGGACAATTTAGCACGGCCAATCCACCCTAACCTACACATCCCTGGGCACTATGGGACAATTTAGCATGACCAATCCACCCTAACCTGCACATCCCTGGGCACTATGGGACAATTTAGCATGGCCAATCTACCCTAACCTACACATCCCTGGGCACTATGGGACAATTTAGCACGGCCAATCCACCCTAACCTACACATCCCTGGGCACTATGGGACAATTTAGCACGACCAATCCACCCTAACCTGCACATCCCTGGGCACTATGGGACAATTTAGCATGGCCAATCCACCCTAACCTGCACATCCCTGGACACTATGAGACAATTTAGCATGGCGATTCCACCCTAACCTGCACATCCCTGGGCACTATGGGACAATTTAGCATGGCCAATCCACCCTAACCTGCACATCCCTGGACACTATGGGGCAATTTAGCATGGCGAATCCACCCTAACCTGCACATCCCTGGGCACTATGGGATAATTTATCATGGCCAATCCACCCTAACCTGCACATCGCTGGGCACTATGGGACAATTTAGCATGGCGATTCCACCCTAACCTGCACATCCCTGGGCACTATGGGACAATTTAGCATGGCCAATCCACCCTAACCTGCACATCCCTGGACACTATGGGGCAATTTAGCATGGCCAATCCACCCTAACCTGCACATCCCTGGACACTATGGGATAATTTATCATGGCCAATCCACCCTAACCTGCACATCCCTGGACACTATGGGATAATTTATCATGGCCAATCCACCCTAACCTGCACATCCCTGGGCACTATGGGACAATTTAGCATGGCGATTCCACCCTAACCTGCACATCCCTGGGCACTATGGGACAATTTAGCATGGCCAATCCACCCTAACCTGCACATCCCTGGACACTATGGGCAATTTAGCATGGCCAATCCACCCTAACCTGCACATCCCTGGACACTATGGGATAATTTATCATGGCCAATCCACCCTAACCTGCACATCGCTGGGCACTATGGGACAATTTAGCATGGCCAATCCACTCTAACCTACACATCCCTAGGCACTACGGGACAATTTAGCATTGCCAATCCACCCTAACCTGCACATCCCCGGGCACTATGGGACAATTTAGCATGACCAATCCACCCTAACCTGCACATCCCTGGGCACTATGGGACAATTTAGCACGGCCAATCCACCCTAACCTGCACATCCCCGGGCACTATGGGACAATTTATCATGGCCAATCCACCCTAACCTGCACATCCCTGGACACTATGGGATAATTTAGCATTGCCAATCCACCCTAACCTGCACATCCCTGGACACTATGGGATAATTTAGCATGGCCAATCCACCCTAACCTGCACATCCCTGGGCACTATGGGACAATTTAGCATGTCCAATCCACCCTAACCTGCACATCCCTGGGCACGATGGGACAATTTAGCATGGCCAATCCACCCTAACCTACACATCCCTGGGCACTATGGGACAATTTAGCATGACCAATCCACCCTAACCTGCACATCCCTGGGCACTATGGGACAATTTAGCATGGCCAATCCACCCTAACCTACACATCCCTGGGCACTATGGGACAATTTAGCATGACCAATCCACCCTAACCTGCACATCCCTGGGCACTATGGGATAATTTAGCATGGCCAATCCACCCTAACCTACACATCCCTGGGCACTATGGGACAATTTAGCATGGCCAATCCACCCTAACCTACACATCCCTGGGCACTATGGGACAATTTAGCATGACCAATCCACCCTAACCTGCACATCCCTGGGCACTATGGGATAATTTAGCATGGCCAATCCACCCTAACCTACACATCCCTGGGCACTATGGGACAATTTAGCACGGCCAATCCACCCTAACCTACACATCCCTGGGCACTATGGGACAATTTAGCACGACCAATCCACCCTAACCTGCACATCCCTGGGCACTATGGGACAATTTAGCACGACCAATCCACCCTAACTTGCACATCCCTGGACACTATGGGACAATTTAGCACGGCCAATCCACCCTAACCTTCACAACCCTGGGCACTATGGGACAATTTAGCACGACCAATCCACCCTAACCTGCACATCCCTGGGCACTATGGGATAATTTAGCATGGCGAATCCACCCTAACCTGCACATCCCTGGGCACTATGGGACAATTTAGCATGGCCAATCCACCCTAACCTGTACATCCCTGGGCACTATGGACAATTTAGCATGGCCAATCCACCCTAACCTGTACATCCCTGGGCACTATGGGACAATTTAGCATGACCAATCCACCCTAACCTGCACATCCCTGGGCACTATGGGACAATTTAGCATGGCCAATCCACCCTAACCTGTACATCCCTGGACACTATGGGACAATTTAGCACGGTCAATCTGCCCTAACCTGCACATCCCTGAGCACTATGGGACAATTTAGCATGGCCAATCCACCCTAACCTGTACATCCCTGGGCACTATGGGACAATTTAGCATGGCCAATCCACCCTAACCTGCACATCCCTGGGCACTATGGGACAATTTAGCATGGCCAATCCACCCTAACCTGTACATCCCTGGACACTATGGGATAATTTAGCATGGCCAATCCACCCTAACCTGCACATCCCTGGGCACTATGGGACAATTTAGCATGGCCAATCCACCCTAACCTGCACATCCCTGGACACTATGGGACAATTTAGCATGGCCAATCCACCCTAACCTACACATCCCTGGGCACTATGGGACAATTTAGCATGACCAATCCACCCTAACCTGCACATCCCTGGGCACTATGGGACAATTTAGCATGGCCAATCTACCCTAACCTACACATCCCTGGGCACTATTGGACAATTTAGCATGACCAATCCACCCTAACCTGCACATCCCTGGGCACTATGGGATAATTTAGCATGGCCAATCCACCCTAACCTACACATCCCTGGGCACTATGGGACAATTTAGCACGGCCAATCCACCCTAACCTGCACATCCCTGGGCACTATGGGACAATTTAGCATGGCCAATCCACCCTAACCTCCACATCCCTGGGCACTATGGGACAATTTAGCACGGTCAATCTGCCCTAACCTGCACATCCCTGGGCACTATGGGACAATTTAGCACGGCCAATCCACCCTAACCTACACATCCCTGGGCACTATGGGACAATTTAGCACGACCAATCCACCCTAACCTGCACATTCCTGGGCACTATGGGACAATTTAGCATGGCCAATCCACCCTAACCTGCACATCCCTGGGCACTATGGGACAATTTAGCATGGCCAATCCACCCTAACCTGCACATCCCTGGACACTATGAGACAATTTAGCATGGCGAATCCACCCTAACCTGCACATCCCTGGGCACTATGGGACAATTTAGCATGGCCAATCCACCCTAACCTGCACATCCCTGGACACTATGGGACAATTTAGCATGGCCAATCCACCCTAACCTGCACATCCCTGGGCACTATGGGATAATTTATCATGGCCAATCCACCCTAACCTGCACATCGCTGGGCACTATGGGACAATTTAGCATGGCGATTCCACCCTAACCTGCACATCCCTGGGCACTATGGGACAATTTAGCATGGCCAATCCACCCTAACCTGCACATCCCTGGACACTATGGGGCAATTTAGCATGGCCAATCCACCCTAACCTGCACATCCCTGGACACTATGGGATAATTTATCATGGCCAATCCACCCTAACCTGCACATCCCTGGACACTATGGGATAATTTATCATGGCCAATCCACCCTAACCTGCACATCGCTGGGCACTATTGGACAATTTAGCATGGCGATTCCACCCTAACCTGCACATCCCTGGGCACTATGGGACAATTTAGCATGGCCAATCCACCCTAACCTGCACATCCCTGGACACTATGGGGCAATTTAGCATGGCCAATCCACCCTAACCTGCACATCCCTGGACACTATGGGATAATTTATCATGGCCAATCCACCCTAACCTGCACATCCCTGGCACTATGGGACAATTTAGCATGGCCAATCCACTCTAACCTACACATCCCTGGGCACTACGGGACAATTTAGCATTGCCAATCCACCCAAACCTGCACATCCCCGGGCACTATGGGACAATTTAGCATGACCAATCCACCCTAACCTGCACATCCCTGGGCACTATGGGACAATTTAGCACGGCCAATCCACCCTAACCTGCACATCCCTGGGCACTATGGGACAATTTAGCATGGCCAATCCACCCTAACCTGCACATCCCTGGACACTATGGGATAATTTAGCATGGCCAATCCACCCTAACCTGCACATCCCTGGACACTATGGGATAATTTAGCATGGCCAATCCACCCTAACCTGCACATCCCTGGCACTATGGGACAATTTAGCATGTCCAATCCACCCTAACCTGCACATCCCTGGGCACGATGGGACAATTTAGCATGGCCAATCCACCCTAACCTACACATCCCTGGGCACTATGGGACAATTTAGCATGGCCAATCCACCCTAACCTGCACATCCCCGGGCACTATGGGACAATTTAGCATGACCAATCCACCCTAACCTGCACATCCCTGGGCACTATGGGACAATTTAGCACGGCCAATCCACCCTAACCTGCACATCCCTGGGCACTATGGGACAATTTAGCATGGCCAATCCACCCTAACCTGCACATCCCTGGACACTATGGGATAATTTAGCATGGCCAATCCACCCTAACCTGCACATCCCTGGACACTATGGGACAATTTAGCATGGCCAATCCACCCTAACCTGCACATCCCTGGGCACTATGGGACAATTTAGCATGTCCAATCCACCCTAACCTGCACATCCCTGGGCACGATGGGACAATTTAGCATGGCCAATCCACCCTAACCTACACATCCCTGGGCACTATGGGACAATTTAGCATGACCAATCCACCCTAACCTGCACATCCCTGGGCACTATGGGACAATTTAGCATGGCCAATCCACCCTAACCTACACATCCCTGGGCACTATGGGACAATTTAGCATGACCAATCCACCCTAACCTGCACATCCCTGGGCACTATGGGATAATTTAGCATGGCCAATCCACCCTAACCTACACATCCCTGGGCACTATGGGACAATTTAGCATGGCCAATCCACCCTAACCTACACATCCCTGGGCACTATGGGACAATTTAGCATGACCAATCCACCCTAACCTGCACATCCCTGGGCACTATGGGATAATTTAGCATGGCCAATCCACCCTAACCTACACATCCCTGGGCACTATGGGACAATTTTGCACGGCCAATCCACCCTAACCTACACATCCCTGGGCACTATGGGACAATTTAGCACGACCAATCCACCCTAACCTGCACATCCCTGGGCACTATGGGACAATTTAGCACGACCAATCCACCCTAACCTGCACATCCCTGGGCACTATGGGACAATTTAGCACGGCCAATCCACCCTAACCTCCACATCCCTGGGCACTATGGGACAATTTAGCACGGTCAATCTGCCCTAACCTGCACATCCCTGGGCACTATGGGACAATTTAGCACGGCCAATCCACCCTAACCTACACATCCCTGGGCACTATGGGACAATTTAGCACGACCAATCCACCCTAACCTGCACATTCCTGGGCACTATGGGACAATTTAGCATGGCCAATCCACCCTAACCTGCACATCCCTGGGCACTATGGGACAATTTAGCACGGCCAATCCACCCTAACCTGCACATCCCTGGACACTATGAGACAATTTAGCATGGCGAATCCACCCTAACCTGCACATCCCTGGGCACTATGGGACAATTTAGCATGGCCAATCCACCCTAACCTGCACATCCCTGGACACTATGGGACAATTTAGCATGGCCAATCCACCCTAACCTGCACATCCCTGGGCACTATGGGATAATTTATCATGGCCAATCCACCCTAACCTGCACATCGCTGGGCACTATGGGACAATTTAGCATGGCGATTCCACCCTAACCTGCACATCCCTGGGCACTATGGGACAATTTAGCATGGCCAATCCACCCTAACCTGCACATCCCTGGACACTATGGGGCAATTTAGCATGGCCAATCCACCCTAACCTGCACATCCCTGGACACTATGGGATAATTTATCATGGCCAATCCACCCTAACCTACACATCCCTGGGCACTATGGGACAATTTAGCACGACCAATCCACCCTAACCTGCACATCCCTGGGCACTATGGGACAATTTAGCACGACCAATCCACCCTAACTTGCACATCCCTGGACACTATGGGACAATTTAGCACGGCCAATCCACCCTAACCTTCACAACCCTGGGCACTATGGGACAATTTAGCACGACCAATCCACCCTAACCTGCACATCCCTGGGCACTATGGGATAATTTAGCATGGCGAATCCACCCTAACCTGCACATCCCTGGGCACGATGGGACAATTTAGCATGGCCAATCCACCCTAACCTACACATCCCTGGGCACTATGGGACAATTTAGCATGACCAATCCACCCTAACCTGCACATCCCCGGGCACTATGGGACAATTTAGCATGACCAATCCACCCTAACCTGCACATCCCTGGGCACTATGGGACAATTTAGCACGGCCAATCCACCCTAACCTGCACATCCCTGGGCACTATGGGACAATTTAGCATGGCCAATCCACCCTAACCTGCACATCCCTGGACACTATGGGATAATTTAGCATGGCCAATCCACCCTAACCTGCACATCCCTGGACACTATGGGATAATTTAGCATGGCCAATCCACCCTAACCTGCACATCCCTGGGCACTATGGGACAATTTAGCATGTCCAATCCACCCTAACCTGCACATCCCTGGGCACGATGGGACAATTTAGCATGGCCAATCCACCCTAACCTACACATCCCTGGGCACTATGGGACAATTTAGCATGACCAATCCACCCTAACCTGCACATCCCTGGGCACTATGGGACAATTTAGCATGGCCAATCCACCCTAACCTACACATCCCTGGGCACTATGGGACAATTTAGCATGACCAATCCACCCTAACCTGCACATCCCTGGGCACTATGGGATAATTTAGCATGGCCAATCCACCCTAACCTACACATCCCTGGGCACTATGGGACAATTTAGCATGGCCAATCCACCCTAACCTACACATCCCTGGGCACTATGGGACAATTTAGCATGACCAATCCACCCTAACCTGCACATCCCTGGGCACTATGGGATAATTTAGCATGGCCAATCCACCCTAACCTACACATCCCTGGGCACTATGGGACAATTTTGCACGGCCAATCCACCCTAACCTACACATCCCTGGGCACTATGGGACAATTTAGCACGACCAATCCACCCTAACCTGCACATCCCTGGGCACTATGGGACAATTTAGCACGACCAATCCACCCTAACCTGCACATCCCTGGGCACTATGGGACAATTTAGCACGGCCAATCCACCCTAACCTTCACATCCCTGGGCACTATGGGACAATTTAGCATGGCCAATCCACCCTAACCTACACATCCCTGGGCACTATGGGACAATTTAGCATGGCCAATCCACCCTAACCTGTACATCCCTGGGCACTATGGACAATTTAGCATGGCCAATCCACCCTAACCTGCACATCCCTGGGCACTATGGGACAATTTAGCATGGCCAATCCACCCTAACCTGTACATCCCTGGACACTATGGGACAATTTAGCATGGCCAATCCACCCTAACCTGCACATCCCTGGGCACTATGGGACAATTTAGCATGGCCAATCCACCCTAACCTGTAAATCCCTGGGCACTATGGGACAATTTAGCATGGCCAATCCACCCTAACCTGCACATCCCCGGGCACTATGGGACAATTTAGCACGGTCAATCTGCCCTAACCTGCACATCCCTGAGCACTATGGGACAATTTAGCATGGCCAATCCACCCTAACCTGTACATCCCTGGGCACTATGGGACAATTTAGCATGGCCAATCCACCCTAACCTGCACATCCCTGGGCACTATGGGACAATTTAGCATGGCCAATCCACCCTAACCTGTACATCCCTGGACACTATGGGATAATTTAGCATGGCCAATCCACCCTAACCTGCACATCCCTGGGCACTATGGGACAATTTAGCATGGCCAATCCACCCTAACCTGCACATCCCTGGACACTATGGGACAATTTAGCATGGCCAATCCACCCTAACCTACACATCCCTGGGCACTATGGGACAATTTAGCATGACCAATCCACCCTAACCTGCACATCCCTGGGCACTATGGGACAATTTAGCATGGCCAATCTACCCTAACCTACACATCCCTGGGCACTATTGGACAATTTAGCATGACCAATCCACCCTAACCTGCACATCCCTGGGCACTATGGGATAATTTAGCATGGCCAATCCACCCTAACCTACACATCCCTGGGCACTATGGGACAATTTAGCACGGCCAATCCACCCTAACCTGCACATCCCTGGGCACTATGGGACAATTTAGCATGGCCAATCCACCCTAACCTCCACATCCCTGGGCACTATGGGACAATTTAGCACGGTCAATCTGCCCTAACCTGCACATCCCTGGGCACTATGGGACAATTTAGCACGGCCAATCCACCCTAACCTACACATCCCTGGGCACTATGGGATAATTTAGCACGACCAATCCACCCTAACCTGCACATCCCTGGGCACTATGGGACAATTTAGCCTGGCCAATCCACCCTAACCTGCACATCCCTGGGCACTATGGGACAATTTAGCACGGCCAATCCACCCTAACCTGCACATCCCTGGACACTATGAGACAATTTAGCATGGCGATTCCACCCTAACCTGCACATCCCTGGGCACTATGGGACAATTTAGCATGGCCAATCCACCCTAACCTGCACATCCCTGGACACTATGGGACAATTTAGCATGGCCAATCCACCCTAACCTGCACATCCCTGGGCACTATGGGATAATTTATCATGGCCAATCCACCCTAACCTGCACATCGCTGGGCACTATGGGACAATTTAGCATGGCGATTCCACCCTAACCTGCACATCCCTGGGCACTATGGGACAATTTAGCATGGCCAATCCACCCTAACCTGCACATCCCTGGACACTATGGGGCAATTTAGCATGGCCAATCCACCCTAACCTGCACATCCCTGGACACTATGGGATAATTTATCATGGCCAATCCACCCTAACCTGCACATCCCTGGACACTATGGGATAATTTATCATGGCCAATCCACCCTAACCTGCACATCGCTGGGCACTATTGGACAATTTAGCATGGCGATTCCACCCTAACCTGCACATCCCTGGGCACTATGGGACAATTTAGCATGGCCAATCCACCCTAACCTGCACATCCCTGGACACTATGGGCAATTTAGCATGGCCAATCCACCCTAACCTGCACATCCCTGGACACTATGGGATAATTTATCATGGCCAATCCACCCTAACCTGCACATCCCTGGGCACTATGGGACAATTTAGCATGGCCAATCCACTCTAACCTACACATCCCTAGGCACTACGGGACAATTTAGCATTGCCAATCCACCCTAACCTGCACATCCCCGGGCACTATGGGACAATTTAGCATGACCAATCCACCCTACCCTGCACATCCCTGGGCACTATGGGACAATTTAGCACGGCCAATCCACCCTAACCTGCACATCCCTGGGCACTATGGGACAATTTAGCATGGCCAATCCACCCTAACCTGCACATCCCTGGACACTATGGGATAATTTAGCATGGCCAATCCACCCTAACCTGCACATCCCTGGACACTATGGGATAATTTAGCATGGCCAATCCACCCTAACCTGCACATCCCTGGGCACTATGGGACAATTTAGCATGTCCAATCCACCCTAACCTGCACATCCCTGGGCACGATGGGACAATTTAGCATGGCCAATCCACCCTAACCTACACATCCCTGGGCACTATGGGACAATTTAGCATGACCAATCCACCCTAACCTGCACATCCCTGGGCACTATGGGACAATTTAGCATGACCAATCCACCCTAACCTGCACATCCCTGGGCACTATGGGACAATTTAGCACGGCCAATCCACCCTAACCTGCACATCCCTGGGCACTATGGGACAATTTAGCATGGCCAATCCACCCTAACCTGCACATCCCTGGACACTATGGGATAATTTAGCATGGCCAATCCACCCTAACCTGCACATCCCTGGACACTATGGGATAATTTAGCATGGCCAATCCACCCTAACCTGCACATCCCTGGGCACTATGGGACAATTTAGCATGTCCAATCCACCCTAACCTGCACATCCCTGGGCACGATGGGACAATTTAGCATGGCCAATCCACCCTAACCTACACATCCCTGGGCACTATGGGACAATTTAGCATGACCAATCCACCCTAACCTGCACATCCCTGGGCACTATGGGACAATTTAGCATGGCCAATCCACCCTAACCTACACATCCCTGGGCACTATGGGACAATTTAGCATGACCAATCCACCCTAACCTGCACATCCCTGGGCACTATGGGATAATTTAGCATGGCCTATCCACCCTAACCTACACATCCCTGGGCACTATGGGACAATTTAGCATGGCCAATCCACCCTAACCTACACATCCCTGGGCACTATGGGACAATTTAGCATGACCAATCCACCCTAACCTGCACATCCCTGGGCACTATGGGATAATTTAGCATGGCCAATCCACCCTAACCTACACATCCCTGGGCACTATGGGACAATTTAGCACGGCCAATCCACCCTAACCTACACATCCCTGGGCACTATGGGACAATTTAGCACGACCAATCCACCCTAACCTGCACATCCCTGGGCACTATGGGACAATTTAGCACGACCAATCCACCCTAACCTGCACATCCCTGGGCACTATGGGACAATTTAGCACGGCCAATCCACCCTAACCTTCACATCCCTGGGCACTATGGGACAATTTAGCATGACCAATCCACCCTAACCTGCACATCCCTGGGCACTATGGGATAATTTAGCATGGCCAATCCACCCTAACCTGCACATCCCTGGGCACTATGGGACAATTTAGCATGGCCAATCCACCCTAACCTACACATCCCTGGGCACTATGGGACAATTTAGCATGGCCAATCCACCCTAACCTGTACATCCCTGGGCACTATGGGACAATTTAGCATGGCCAATCCACCCTAACCTGCACATCCCTGGGCACTATGGGACAATTTAGCATGGCCAATCCACCCTAACCTGTACATCCCTGGACACTATGGGACAATTTAGCATGGCCAATCCACCCTAACCTGCACATCCCTGGGCACTATGGGACAATTTAGCATGGCCAATCCACCCTAACCTGCACATCCCCGGGCACTATGGGACAATTTAGCACGGTCAATCTGCCCTAACCTGCACATCCCTGAGCACTATGGGACAATTTAGCATGGCCAATCCACCCTAACCTGCGCATCCCTGGGCACTATGGGACAATTTAGCATGGCCAATTTGACTGTTCTGCTCAGTTGCGATTTTGCCCACTTTGACAATTGCCCCCTTTTCTGTCGCAGTTTCTACCCGCGTCTGTTCGAGAAGATGTTCTCTCAAAGCATCGAGGAGCCCACACAGCTGCCGTACCTGATCGCGTTCCCGATGGTCTGCTGCCACTTCTCAAACTGCATCCACAACATGTGCCCTGAGGAGGTCGGTCACTGCACATCTCTGCCTCCTTGTCTGTGCATCGCGGCTCCGGTCCCAGCTTAACCCATCTTCATGTCATTCTTCCGGTACTGTGTCACCACGGGAGGGCACACCCTCTCAGAGTTGGCTGCCTTTGCAAGTCATTGAAACTCTGCGATTTGCCATCCTTGCAATTCAGGGGCTCAATCGTCTCTTCCTGTTGCTATGTTGTTAAAGGAAGTGACATAGGCCAGTTCTCATGTCCAGCATTGGGGCCTAATTTGCCACCTGTCCAGGAGTGGGCCAGAAATGAAAGTCCATCTCCTGAATGCTGCGATGTGCGGCCCTGAAGAAATAAAATTGCAGGGACGTCAAAAAAAGATTGTTTTTTGTCAAATTCTTTGAAGGTTTCTCTTTACAGGTCTCGAGGGTTAAAGGTTGGAAGGACAGGCCGCTTGGCTGATTGGCTGTGCGTCACATTGGTCAGGAGTGTCAGCCTGAAGTGTGTGAGAAGGTCTCCAGGAAGTGACTTCATCACCACTTGGCAACTCCGGGGCGACTCATTCTGTTACACTAACTCTGAGAGAGCGCCTGTGCTGCCACCTAGCTCAGAGATGGCCCGATGCTGGTGGGTGAGGGTTATAGGTTGCCAGGGAGTTCTCATTTCGATTGGCAGCTCTAGAATTAACGTGAGCTTCACTTGAGGAGATAGTACAGTTGCCCACTGATGCAAGGGTGGCACCCTCAAAGCTCAGCTCTTGCCTGCCAGAGTCCTGGTGAGTGCCACCAGAAGTGGAGACAGGCACACACTGGCGATATCGGGTTGGCAAATGCATTGCAGCGGGCGCTGCCAATGAGAATGGCAGTCTGACTGGAGTCAGTGTTTCCTACCAGGGCGAGGGTGACCACTGATGGCAGCTTTTGTTTCTCTCTGGGCAGTACAACGTCCTCCAGAAACGAAGCCTGGGCCTGTGCAGCAACTTTCTGGATGAAATCGCCAAACAGGCCAGCAGCTGTATGATCCAACTGTGCTATGAGCAACATAACCTCAGCGAGAAGGTGAGCGACAGAGGCGATGGGCTGGGCGGGTGGGGTGGGATTGGTATCGTTTGCGGCATTGGTTCGTTGGACTGACATGCAGCCTTTGCTGGGCTGGTCCCTCCTCAGCTCCTGCCCAAACACACCGCTCAGACCATCAGCAAAGTCGTCAACAAGAAACGCAAGAAGCCCGTCAGCAAGAAAGCAGAGCCCAACAGAGAAAAGCCGGGAATCGAGAGCCAGCGAAAGGACAGAGCCGTTGACACCAAGTAAGTGAGGGGGATGGAGGTCTGAGGACATTCGGTGTGCACCTGACCCCCAAACCGCAGCTCAGTACATGTGGTGGCTCTCTGCTGCAACTGGGATTGCAGATCCACCTCAAGAATGGAACGTAGGCCCTAACTTTCTTTCAGCTTAAAGGTCGCAGTGAACGGGGTTTTCCAGACGTGGCACAAGCCACTTGATGTTCAGCAAAAGACAATTTATTTAAACACTGACGTTAAAGTGCAAACAAAAGAAAGAGGAATTTAAAATCACCTAACTAGAGGGACGGCTTGGTGGCTTAGTGGCTCAGTGGTTAGCACTGCTGCCTCACAGCGCCAGGGACCCAGGTTCAATTCCAGCCTCAGGCAACTGTCTGTGTGGAGTTTGCACATTCTCCCCGTGTCTGCGTGGGTTTCCTCCTCCAGTATAAAGATGCTCAAGTTAGGGTGGATTGGCCATGCTAAATTGTCCCATAGTGTCCAGGGATGTGGAGGTTAGGGGGGATTGGCCATGCTAAATTGTCCCATAGTGCCCAGGGATGTGCAGGTTAGGGTGGATTGGCCATGCTAAATTGTCCCATAGTGTCCAGGGATGTGTAGGTTAGGGGGGATTGGCCATGATAAATTTTCCCATAGTGCCCAGGGATGTGCAGGTTAGGGTGGATTGGCCATGCTAAATTGTCCCATAGTGCCCAGGGATGTGCAGGTTAGGGTGGATTGGCCGTGCTAAATTGTCCCATAGTGCCCAGGGATGTGCAGGTTAGGGTGGATTGGCCATGCTAAATTGTCCCATAGTGCCCAGGGATGTGCAGGTTAGGGTGGATTGGTCATGCTAAATTGTCCCATAGTGCCCAGGGATGTGCAGGTTAGGGGGGATTGGCCATGCTAAATTGTCCCATAGTGCCCAGGGATGTGCAGGTTGGGTGCATTAATCAGGGGGAAATGTTGGGGAACGGGTCTGGGCGGTTACTCTCCAGAATGTCAGTGTGTACTTGTTGGGCTGAATGGCCTGTTTCCACACTGGAGGTATTCTCTGATTCTATTGGAAATCTTGACTGAATAATATAGAGTAACAATGGCTAATTGACTGTTCCAGTACAGTACCATCCCATCAACAACCATCCCGCCTTGGCAAAAAGGCAGATTCCGACACAGGTTCTCACATGCAGTTCTCCAATCCAGGAGGAAACAACATCAACAGGAAATTCTGAGAGAAGAGCAGCTGGGAATCATTCACTGAAGCTCTATTGAGACCCCAGTAGCTTCTGACACTACCGAGAGTCCAAAACCCAGACATCCTGATCTGTGATCATTCAGGCTGCATTAAAATAAACCCAAGGCCTCTCAAGTAGTTTTCAGCAGCCAATTCTGCATTACAACCTCTCTTAAAAAAAAGGATAAAATATCATCTTAAAGTGAAAGCATCGTCAGAGTAGCCATAGTTATACCTGATGCTGTTGGTTAACTTCCAAATAGGCACATTGATGCTGATTGCTATTGAGCCGTTGCTATAGGGAATGCGCCAGACCCTGGCACCTTCTCCATGGCAAGCCACTGGGCTCTTCTCCTTCCCTGCAAGATAAATTGTTGCGCCCTTTGAAAATGTGGTATTCTTGCAATTGTGTCCTGATGAGGGATGAGCAAGAAGGGGACTCGCTCTTTTCAGCAATGTCTTGCAACGTCGTCAGGGATAGATCCGAAGAGGTAGCACTAAACCGGTTTCTCTGTTCCAGCATGGATAAACATCACCTGACCCTCACTGAATACTGCATGGCCATCAACTACGTCCGAGAGCTGGTCATATTTGAGCACACTGTATTACCCGCTGAATACTTGACAAGCCAGTTAGAAGTCCGGCTCACCAGGTAACCATGACAACTTGGGCTAGCCACTGGGACTGGACCGTGCCTTTACGACCGTACTTCTTCAGTCTTCAACTGTTCTAACAATCCAAGTTAGGATTTTACTGACAGAACTGATCAGGGGAATAGACAGAGTAGACAGTCAGAGACTTTTTCCCCAGGTACAACAGAGTGTTACAAGGGGACATAAATTTAAGGTGAAGGGTGGAAGGTATAGGGGGGGATGTCAGGGGTGGGTTCTTTACCCAGAGAGTGGTGGGGGCATGGAATGCGCTGCCTGTGGGAGTGGCAGAGTCAGAATCATTGGTGACCTTTAAGGGGCAATTGGATAGGTACATGGATAGGTGCTTAAGCTAGGACAACATCGTGGGCCGAAGGGCCTGTTCTGTGCTGTATTGTTCTATGTTTCTATGTTCTAACTTATTTAAGGGGCTTGATCAGGCTCCACAACTACAAATCTTTGAAGGTATTGAGAACTTTAGCTTTATTGGAAAAGACTGTGCTGTCACATTTGGATTGTCCAGCTTAATTATTTGTTCTGACTTCAGTTTCTTTGCAGGACTTAAGACAGCACTTTCATGAGCAGCTAGTCATAACTGGGAGCTGCATATTGAGTCTCTCTCCTCTCTCAATCACTTGAATCCAATCCACTTCCCCCACAAGCTAAAGTAATCAATGGGGAACTGTGACAAGCAGACATCACCAGGGAGGACTCATAATCGATCACGAAACTCTCTTCGCGAACATATTTTTGAAAAACACGCTTCCAAATCCTCTCATAAAGACCTGACGTTTGTAGAGCGTAGCTAAAAGGAGACATGACATCAGAATGTTGTGTCTCACTCTCGTCAGGACTGGGACACCAGGAACGTGGAAGGGGAACACTAATTTGGATGGCATGGGACGAGGTTACTGATTGGTTGGACCGTTGTAGGCATGGAGATGCAACAGGAACTGTTCTCTATCATGGAAGGGATGTTATTAGGAATCCAGAGCCCCTAGCTAATGTTCTGGGGACTTAGGTTCAAATCCCACCATGGCCGATGGTGAAATTTGAATTCAATAAGAAAAAAAATTGGATTTTACAAGTTTAATGATGACCGCAAAAATCATTGTCATAAAAACCCATCTGAGTCACTAATCTCCTTTTAATCTGGCGTCCTAATCTGGCCTACACGTGACTCCAGACCCACAACCAACACGGTCGACTCTCAACTGTCCTCTGGGCCATTCAGAATGGGAAATATCCTCTGACCGAAACGGAATTGTTCATCTTTGTTAGAATCGAAGGAAATAGAATCCCTACTGTGTGGAAACAGGCCCTTCAGCAGGTAAAGTCCACACCGACCGTCCGAAGAGTCTTCTATCCAAGCCTATTCCCCTCCCCTATTGCTCTACATTTACCCCTGACTAATGCACCGAAGAAACTCTCAGGTGAATCCGAATGCTCAGGATGTTGTGATGGAGAACGCAACAGGAGTTACGGTCCAACAGTTGGATTCATGCCAGCCTGGCTGGAGCTGAATTAACCAACTAACTCAAATTGACAATGAACAGTTCCTGCTGCATCGCCATGCCAACCAGAATCCAGGCTGCTGGAAAAGCGCAGCAGGTCAGGCAGCATCCAAGAAACAGGAGATTCGACGTTTCGGGCATAAGCCCTTCTTCAGGAATGGAGCTCTGATCTCCAGCATCTGCAGCCCTCATTTTCTCCTCGAAGATTTTAACCGACTGCCAATCCTCTTGCAAGGATGCCTTCCTTGAAGAAGCTCTCTTCCTCCCTCTACAAGGATTTCAGTGAGTCCCTCTCTCACTGCACGCCCCAGGTCATCTCCTCTGCATTCCTGAAGAAGGGCTTATGCCCGAAACGTCGATTCTCCTGCTCCTTGGATGCTGCCTGACCTGCTGCGCTTTTCCAGCAACACGTTTTCAACCAGAATCCAACCAATCAGTACCCACTTCTCACGCCATATAAATTAGTGTTCCCTTTCCAAGTATGGTTCCTCACCTGATGTAAGCAAGATGGAGATCTTTCAGCAAGGTTTATATCATGTGCTTCCAAGCAATCATTCGAATCCAATCCTTGACTCCAGTTTAACCTGCCAATGTCCCCTTGGATCTGATGAATCCTTCATCCTTTCGATTTAAAACGTTTTCCTCTATGTTGCTGCTTGTTCTTTTCCATGACTTGTCCAAAACGTTTGCCAATCCCTCTTAGCCAATCTGCTCCCACGGCTGCTTGATTAGAGAGTCAGCCAGCTCAGGAACAGACCCTTCAGCCCAGCTCGTCCATGCTGACCAAGGTTCCCAAACCGATCTAGTGCCACTTGCCTGTGTTAGCCCCTTATCCCTCTAAACCCTTCCTATTCATGGACCCGTCGAGATGCTGCCAGACCTGCTGAGCTTTTCCAGCAATTTCTGTTGTCATTGTTTATATCATTTGGGTCAGAGGAGAGGGTGCAGAGCGTTAAGACGGGACAGATTCTAGAATACCTTTGAGAGTGATGGGAATCGAAGGATTTTTCTGCTCATGATTTTATTTTCACAAAGTTGCATTTCTCCTTCGAGAGACGATTCTGTCTGTTAGTTTCTGTCTATGTTTGTGAGGGCGAGTTTTGAGAAGATTTGTAGCTCGGGTTGAGGTTCTGGATGAAGCTTTGTTTGGAGGGTCACTGATGATGTTACAGCGTATGGTGACGAAATGTCTGAAAGCAGACCTTCCAGCTCAGTGAGCAAACCTGCATCCACGTTTGTGAGAATTAGGGTAGACATGACTGGTGACCTCAATGCCCATTGGACCGAGTTGCCTTGCCCGTTTCAGAGGGCATTTGACAGTCAACCAACTTGGCTGTGGGTCGGGAGTCATGTGTAGGCCCAGACCAGGTGAGGAAGGCAGATTCCATTCCCTAAAGGACGTGACTGAACCCGACGGGGTTTATAATAATCAGTACCATCCATGGTGATCAGGATGGAAATGGCTTTATAAATGGGATTCTCCATAAGCTAGATGTTTCTTTTCTTTTCCCCTATTCTGAAATTATTCAAAATGACACTGTTTCATTAGAGAATCCTGACAGTGTGGAAACAGGCCATTCGGCCCAATGTGTCCACACTGATTCTCCGAAGAGTAACCTACCCAGACCCATTTCCCTACCCTATTACTCAATGTTTCCCCTGACTAATGCACACAACGTACGCATCCCTGGACACTATGGGGTAATTTAGCATGGCCAATCCACCCTAACCTGCACATCCCTGGGCACTATGGGACAATTTAGCACGGCCAATCCACCCTAACCTGCACATCCCTGGGCACTATGGGACTAAATTACCCCATAGCGCCCAGGGATGTGCAGATTAGGGTGGATTGGTCATGCTAAATTGTCCCATAGTGTCCAGGGATATGTAGGTTAGGGTGGATTGGCCATGCTAAATTACCCCATAGCGCCCAGGGATGTGCAGATTAGGGTGGATTGGTCATGCTAAATTGTCCCATAGTGTCCAGGGATATGTAGGTTAGGGTGGATTGGCCATGCTAAATTACCCCATAGTGCCCAGGGATATGTAGGTTAGGGTGGATTGGCCATGCTAAATTGTCCCATAGTGTCCAGGGATATGTAGGTTAGGGTGGATTGGCCATGCTATATTGTCCCATAGTGCCCAGGGATGTGCAGGTTAGGGTGGATTGGCCATGCTAAATTGTCCCATAGTGCCCAGGGATGTGCAGGTTAGGGTGGATTGGCCATGCTATAATGTCCCATAGTGCCCAGGGATGTGCAGGTTAGGTGCATTAGTCAGGGGCAAATGTAGAGTAATAGCGTAGGGGAATGGGTCTAGGTGGGATGCTCTTCAGAGGGCCAGTGTTGACCTGTTGGGCCGAATGGCCTGTTGTCCTCACTGTTGGGATTCTATGGTTCAGCGTTAAGGAGAAAGCTCCAGGGCCAACCTTGTCTTTCCGTGTCGTTTGGCTGCACTGCAGCATTTCTGACTCTCTCCCACCTACACAGTCAATGCCAGCTGGCAGGGTCTTTTCGATGCTTCTGTTTTGCCACGCAGAGCGATCATGCGGCTGGCCAACTACAGCCAAGCTACCCAGGAGATCGCCAAACCGTCGGAGGTCCTGTCCGGTGTCAAGGCATTCCTCGCGTTCATCCATTCTGTGGGCCATTACGTGAACATCGATGTCAGCAGGATTTGCAAGGAGGTCCTGCTGCAGCAATCCCAGGCCACAGACGCCAATGGAGAGATAACACTGACCACTGCTTACACCAACTGGTAGGTGCCAACCCACACCACACTGACACAGAGGAGCAGCCTCATGGGTTTGACTCACATCTGCTGATAGTGCCAAATGTCAGCCCAACAGGTGGGGAAGAGTGTTCACTTGCAAATGTGAGTGAAATGTCATGTTTTAAATTTGGTAAATGGTTCTGACACGACATAAATGTCACCACAGTTTACTGACCCTCTCACAGCAGAGCACTCCCTCAGTACTGACCCTCCGACAGTGCGGCTCTCCCTCAGCACAGACCCTCTGACAGTGCGGCTCTCCCTCAGTACTGACCCTCCGACAGTGCGGCTCTCCCTCAGTACTGACCCTCCGACAGTGCGGCTCTCCCTCAGTACTGACCCTCCGACAGTGCGGCGCTCCCTCAGCACTGACCCTCCGACAGTGCGGCACTCCCTCAGTACTGACCCTCCGACAGTGCGGCACTCCCTCAGTACTGACCCTCCGACAGTGCGGCACTCCCTCAGCACTGACCCTCCGACAGTGCGGCACTCCCTCAGCACTGACCCCCCGACAGTGCGGCACTCCCTCAGCACTGACCCTCCGACAGTGCCCACTCCCTCAGCACTGACCCTCCGACAGTGCGGCACTCCCTCAGCACTGACCCTCCGACAGTGCGGCACTCCCTCAGCACTGACCCCCCGACAGTGCGGCACTCCCTCAGCGCTGACCCTCCGACAGTGCCCACTCCCTCAGCACTGACCCTCCGACAGTGCGGCACTCCCTCAGCACTGACCCTCCGACAGTGCGGCACTCCCTCAGCACTGACCCTCCGACAGTGCGGCACTCCCTCAGCACTGACCCTCCGACAGTGCGGCACTCCCTCAGCACTGACCCTCCGACAGTGCGGCACTCCCTCAGCACTGATCCTCCGACAGTGCGGCACTCCCTCAGCACTGACCCTCCGACAGTGCGGCACTCCCTCAGCACTGACCCTCCGACAGTGCGGCACTCCCTCAGCACTGATCCTCCGACAGTGCGGCACTCCCTCAGCACTGACCCTCCGACAGTGCGGCACTCCCTCAGCACTGACCCTCCGACAGTGCGGCACTCCCTCAGCACTGACCCTCCGACAGTGCGGCACTCCCTCAGCACTGACCCCCCGACAATGCGGCACTCCCTCAGCACTGACCCTCCGACAGTGCGGCACTCCCTCAGCACTGACCCTCTGACAGTGCATCACTCCCTCAGCACTGACCCTCTCACAGCGCAGCACTCCCTCAGCACTAACCCTCTGACAGTGCATCACTCCCTCAGCACTGACCCTCTCACAGCGCAGCACTCCCTCAGCACTGACCCTCCGACAGTACCCACTCCCTCAGCACTGACCCTCTGACAGTGCGGCACTCCCTCAGCACTGACCCTCCGACAGTGCGCCACTCCCTCAGCACTGACCCTCCGACAGTACCCACTCCCTCAGCACTAACCCTCTGACAGTGCATCACTCCCTCAGCACTGACCCTCTCACAGCGCAGCACTCCCTCAGCACTAACCCTCCGACAGTACCCACTCCCTCAGCACTGACCCTCTGACAGTGCGGCACTCCCTCAGCACTGACCCTCCGACAGTGCGGCACTCCCTCAGCACTGACCCTCCGACAGTACCCACTCCCTCAGCACTAACCCTCTGACAGTGCATCACTCCCTCAGCACTGACCCTCTCACAGCGCAGCACTCCCTCAGCACTGACCCTCCGACAGTACCCACTCCCTCAGCACTGACCCTCCGACAGTGCGGCACTCCCTCAGCACTGATGTTACAGTTACTTGATTTGCTTGAGTGACCATTGGTTGGGTCTGCTTGGTGCTGAGGGCACCGGGTTGAACCGCGTTCGAAGTGCGCCATCTTCTTCCTTATTTGCCCTGGGTGAGGCCGGTAACTCGAAAACAAAGCTCCTAAGTGATCCCCTCACGTTTTGCAAATGGTCGAGTCAGTGACCGTGCGGCAGATTGTAGCGACTGTTGGGTTTCGATCGGATTGTAGCTGTCCATGCCTGGCATCATGAAACCCTGTGCTCCCTTGTCCCTGGAGGGCAGAGGCAGTTGGACCTGATTGGTTCAGCAATGGCCAGATCTGCGACCATTTCCCCGAAGGATTCACCTCCCACCGTTTGTAATGTTGCAGGTACTTGGAAAGTCTTCTGCGGCAGGCCAGCACTGGGATCATCATTCACTCCCCCGCTGTCAGAGCTTTCGTAACCATCCCTGCCGAGAACGTGCAGATATTCAACGCTGAAGAATATTCAGATGTGTCAGGTCTGTGCGGAGCTGGTTTTATTCCTTCCTGGCTTGGGCCCGTGAAATTTGCCCCGAACCCGTCAAAGTCACTTCCAGTGCCAACTATATCCCCTCTGTCATGATTTCTCGCAACCTCTGAATTTAATGAAAATTGTGCTCTCCCTGCATCCCCTCTTTGCTGGTGTTAATTTGCACGGGCCTAAACAAGGGCAGAGCAAACACAGCCTTTGCTTTCCTAACCTTCCCTGCACTCTTCTCCCTTGTTCCACACTGCCCACTTCATGCCCAGGGGCAACCACCATCGCCCGCTCTCTCGCTTATCCCATTTGGGTAACCAAACTGGCACTGGGAAATCTCCCAGTTCCCCATGTGGGACTTTGGCCCACACACCAGACCCTTCCAGTCAGGAGCAAGATTCCAAGTCCTCAAAGGTCACAGCTCCCTCAAAATTAGCCACTGCCCTCTGACCCCTAACGCCCTGACATTCAGAAATGCAGAGTTCATTGAAAAACTGTCTAGCTGACGAAAATACACATCCACATGCAGAGAATCCCGACAGTGCTGAAACAGGCCATTCAGAACAACATGTCCACACCGACCGTCCGAAGAGTAACCTACCGAGACCCAATTATTTTACATTTCACCCTGACTAATGGACCGAACCTGCACGTCCCTGGGTACTATGGTACAATTTAGCATGGCCAATCCACCCTAACCTGCACATCCCTGGGCACTATGGGGCAATTTAGCATGGCCAATCCACCCTAACCTGCACATCCCTGGGCACTATGGGACAATTTAACATGGCCAATCCATCCTAACAAGTACATCCCTGGACACTATGGGGCAATTTAGCATGGCCAATCCATCCTAACATGTACATCCCTGGACACTATGGGATAATTTAGCACGGCCAATCCACCCTAACCTGCACATCCCTGGACACTATGGGACAATTTACCATGGCCAATCAACACTAACCTGCACATCCCTGGGCACTATGGGACAATTTAGCATGGCCAATCCACCCTAACATGTACATCCCTAGACACGATGGGACAATTTAGCATGGCCAATCCACCCTAACCTGCACATCCCGGGACACTACAGGACAATTTAGCATGGCCAATCCACCCTAACCTGCACATCCCGGACACTACAGGACAATTTAGCATGGCCAAACCACCCTAACCTGCACATCCCTGGGCACTATGGGACAATTTAGCATGGCCAACCCACCCTAACCTGTACATCCCTGGACACTATGGGACAATTCAGCATGGCCAATCCACCCTAACCTGCACATCCCTGGACACTATGGGACAATTTAGCATGGCCTACCAACCCTAACCTACACATCCCTGGGCACTATGGGACAATTTAGCGTGGCCAATCCACCCTAACCTGCACATCCCTGGGCACTATGGGACAATTTAGCGTGGCCAATCCACCCTAACCTGCACATCCCTGGGCACTATGGGACAATTTAGCATGGCCAATCCACCCTAACCTGCACATCCCTGGGCACGATGGGACAATTCAGCATGGCCAATCCACCCTAACCTGCACATCCCTGGGCACTGTGGGACAATTTAGCAGGGCCAATCCACCCTAACCTGCACATCCCGGGACACTACAGGACAATTTAGCATGGCCAATCCACCCTAACCTGCACATCCCTGGACACTATGGGACAATTTAGCATGGCCAATCCACCCTAACCTACACATCCCTGGACACTATGGGACAATTTAGCTTGACCAATCCACCCTAACCTGCACATCCCTGGGAACTATGGGACAATTTGTCATGGCCAATCCACCCTAACCTGCACATCCCTGGGCACTATGGGACAATTTGTCATGGCCAATCCACCCTAACCTGCACATCCCTGGACACTATGGGACAATTTAGCATGGCCAACCCACCCTAACCTGCACTTCCCTGGACACTACAGAACAATTTAGCACGGCCAATCCACCCTAACCTGCACATCCCTGGACACCATGGGACTATTTAGAACGGCCAATCCACCCTAACCTGCACATCCCTGGGCACTATGGGACAATTTAGGATGGTCAATCCACCCTAGCCTGGACATCCCTGGGCACTACGGAACAATTTAGCATGGCCAATCCACCCTAACCTGCACATCCCTGGGCACTAAGGGACAATTTAGCATGGCCAATCCACCCTAACCTACACATCCCTGGGCACGATGGGACAATTTAGCATGGCCAATCCACCCTAACCTGCACATCCCTGGGCACTATGGGACAATTTAGCATGGCCAATCCACCCTAACCTGCACATCCCTGGGCACTATGGGACAATTTATCATGGCCAATCCACCCTAACATACACATCCCTGGACACTATGGGACAATTTAGCATGGCCTACCCACCCTAACCTACACATCCCTGGGCACTATGGGACAATTTAGCTCGGCCAATCCACCCTAACCTACACATCCCTGGACACTATGGGACTATTTAGCACGGCCAATCCACCCTAACCTACACAACCCTGGTCACTATGGGACAATTTAGCATGGCCAATCCACCCTAACCTACACATCCCTGGGCACTATGGGACAATTCAGCATGGCCAATCCACCCTAACCTGCACATCCCTGGGCACTATGGGACAATTTAGCATGGCCATTCCACCCTAACCTGCACATCCCTGGGCACTACGGGACAATTTAGCATGGCCAATCCACCCTAACCTACACATCCCTGGGCACTATGGGACAATCTAGCACGGCCAATCCACCCTAACCTGCACATCCCTGGGCACTATGAGACAATTTATCATGGCCAATCCACCCTAACCTGCCCATCCCTGGGCACTACGGGACAATTTAGCACGGCCAATCCACCCTGACCTACACATCCCTGGACACTATGGGACAATTTAGCATGGCCAATCCACCCTAACCTGCACATCCCTGTACACTACAGGACAATTTAGCACGGCCAATCCACCCTAACCTGCACATCCCTGGACACTATGGGATAATTTAGAATGGCCAATCCACACTAACCTGCACATCCCTGGACACAATGGGACTATTTAGAACGGCCAATCCACCCTAACCTGCACATCCCTGGGCACTATGGGACAATTTAGCATGGTCAATCCACCCTAGCCTGGAAATCCCTGGGCACTACGGAACAATTTAGCATGGCCAATCCACCATAACCTACACAACCCTGGTCACTATGGGACAATTTAGCATGGCCAATCCACCCTAACCTGCACATCCCTGGGCACTATGGGACAATTTAGCGTGGCCAATCCACCCTAACCTGCACATCCCTGGGCACTATGGGACAATTTAGCATGGCCAATCCACCCTAACCTGCACATCCCTGGGCACGATGGGACAAGTTAGCATGGCCAATCCACCCTAACCTGCACATCCCTGGGCACTGTGGGACAATTTAGCAGGGCCAATCCACCCTAACCTGCACATCCCGGGACACTACAGGACAATTTAGCATGGCCAATCCACCCTAACCTGCACATCCCTGGACACTATGGGACAATTTAGCATGGCCAATCCACCCTAACCTACACATCCCTGGACACTATGGGACAATTTAGCTTGACCAATCCACCCTAACCTGCACATCCCTGGGAACTATGGGACAATTTGTCATGGCCAATCCACCCTAACCTGCACATCCCTGGGCACTATGGGACAATTTGTCATGGCCAATCCACCCTAACCTGCACATCCCTGGACACTATGGGACAATTTAGCATGGCCAACCCACCCTAACCTGCACTTCCCTGGACACTACAGAACAATTTAGCACGGCCAATCCACCCTAACCTGCACATCCCTGGACACCATGGGACTATTTAGAACGGCCAATCCACCCTAACCTGCACATCCCTGGGCACTATGGGACAATTTAGGATGGTCAATCCACCCTAGCCTGGACATCCCTGGGCACTACGGAACAATTTAGCATGGCCAATCCACCCTAACCTGCACATCCCTGGGCACTAAGGGACAATTTAGCATGGCCAATCCACCCTAACCTACACATCCCTGGGCACGATGGGACAATTTAGCATGGCCAATCCACCCTAACCTGCACATCCCTGGGCACTATGGGACAATTTAGCATGGCCAATCCACCCTAACCTGCACATCCCTGGGCACTATGGGACAATTTATCATGGCCAATCCACCCTAACATACACATCCCTGGACACTATGGGACAATTTAGCATGGCCTACCCACCCTAACCTACACATCCCTGGGCACTATGGGACAATTTAGCTCGGCCAATCCACCCTAACCTACACATCCCTGGACACTATGGGACTATTTAGCACGGCCAATCCACCCTAACCTACACAACCCTGGTCACTATGGGACAATTTAGCATGGCCAATCCACCCTAACCTACACATCCCTGGGCACTATGGGACAATTCAGCATGGCCAATCCACCCTAACCTGCACATCCCTGGGCACTATGGGACAATTTAGCATGGCCATTCCACCCTAACCTGCACATCCCTGGGCACTACGGGACAATTTAGCATGGCCAATCCACCCTAACCTACACATCCCTGGGCACTATGGGACAATCTAGCACGGCCAATCCACCCTAACCTGCACATCCCTGGGCACTATGAGACAATTTATCATGGCCAATCCACCCTAACCTGCCCATCCCTGGGCACTACGGGACAATTTAGCACGGCCAATCCACCCTGACCTACACATCCCTGGACACTATGGGACAATTTAGCATGGCCAATCCACCCTAACCTGCACATCCCTGTACACTACAGGACAATTTAGCACGGCCAATCCACCCTAACCTGCACATCCCTGGACACTATGGGATAATTTAGAATGGCCAATCCACACTAACCTGCACATCCCTGGACACAATGGGACTATTTAGAACGGCCAATCCACCCTAACCTGCACATCCCTGGGCACTATGGGACAATTTAGCATGGTCAATCCACCCTAGCCTGGAAATCCCTGGGCACTACGGAACAATTTAGCATGGCCAATCCACCATAACCTACACAACCCTGGTCACTATGGGACAATTTAGCATGGCCAATCCACCCTAACCTGCACATCGCTGGGCACTATGGGACAATTTAGCATGGCCAATCCACCCAAACCTGCACATCCCTGGGCACTATGGGACAATTTAGCATGGCCAATCCACCCTAACCTGCACTTCCCTGGACACTATGGGATAATATAGCATGGCCTATCCACACTAACCTGCACATCCCTGGGCACTATGGGACAATTTAGCACGGCCAATCCACCCTAACCTGCACATCCCTGGACACTATGGGACTATTTAGCATGGCCAATCCACCCTAACCTGCACATCCCTGGGCACTATGGGACAATTTAGCATGGCCAATCCACCCGAGCCTGCACATCCCTGGGCACGATGGGACAATTTAGCATGGCCAATCCACCCTAACCTGCACATCCCTGGGCACTATGGGACAATTTAGCATGGCCAATCCACCCTAACCTGCACATCCCTGGGCACTATGGGACAATTTATCATGGCCAATCCACCCTAACATACACATCCCTGGACACTATGGGACAATTTAGCATGGCCTACCCACCCTAACCTACACATCCCTGGGCACTATGGGACAATTTAGCTCGGCCAATCCACCCTAACCTACACATCCCTGGACACTATGGGACTATTTAGCACGGCCAATCCACCCTAACCTACACAACCCTGGTCACTATGGTACAATTTAGCACGGCCAATCCACCCTAACCTGCACATCCCTGGGCACTATGGGACAATTTAGCATGGCCATTCCACCCTAACCTGCACATCCCTGGGCACTACGGGACAATTTAGCATGGCCAATCCACCCTAACCTACACATCCCTGGGCACTATGAGACAATTTATCATGGCCAATCCACCCTAACCTGCCCATCCCTGGGCACTACGGGACAATTTAGCACGGCCAATCCACCCTAACCTACACATCCCTGGACACTATGGAACAATTTAGCATGGCCAATCCACCCTAACCTGCACATCCCTGGGCACTATGGGACAATTTAGCATGGCCAATCCACCCTAACCTGCACATCCCTGGACACTATGGGACAATTTAGCATGGCCAATCCACCCTAACCTACACATCCCTGGGCACTACGGGACAATTTAGCACGGCCAATCCACCCTAAACTACACATCCCTGGACACTATGGAACAATTTAGCATGGCCAATCCACCCTAACCTGCACAACCCTGGTCACTATGGGACAATTTATCATGGCCAATCCACCCTAGCCTGGACATCCCTGGGCACTATGGAACAATTTAGCATGGCCAATCCACCCTAACCTGCACATCCCTGGGCACTATGGGACAATTTATCATGGCCAATCCACCCTAACCTTCCCATCCCTGGGCACTATGGGACAATTTAGCACGGCCAATCCACCCTAACCTACACATCCCTGGACACTATGGGACAATTTAGCACGGCCAATCCACCCTAACCTACACATCCCTGGACACTATGGGACTATTTAGCACGTCCAATCCACCCTAACCTGCACATCCCTGGACACTATGGGACAATTTATCATGGTCAATCCACCCTAGCCTGGACATCCCTGGGCACTATGGAACCATTTAGCATGGCCAATCCACCCTAACCTGCACAACCCTGGTCACTATGGGACAATTTAGCATGGCCAATCCACCCTAGCCTGGACATCCCTGGGCACTATGGAACCATTTAGCATGGCCAATCCACCCTAACCTGCACAACCCTGGTCACTATGGGACAATTTAGCATGGCCAATCCACCCTAACCTCCACAACCCTGGTCACTATGGGACAATTTAGCATGGCCAATCCACCCTAACCTACACATCCCTGGGCACTATGGGACAATCTAGCACGGCCAATCCACCCTAACCTGCACATCCCTGGGCACTATGAGACAATTTATCATGGCCAATCCACCCTAACCTGCCCATCCCTGGGCACTACGGGACAATTTAGCACGGCCAATCCACCCTAACCTACACATCCCTGGACACTATGGAACAATTTAGCATGGCCAATCCACCCTAACCTGCACATCCCTGGGCACTATGGGACAATTTAGCATGGCCAATCCACCCTAACCTGCACATCCCTGGACACTATGGGACAATTTAGCATGGCCAATCCACCCTAACCTACACATCCCTGGGCACTACGGGACAATTTAGCACGGCCAATCCACCCTAAACTACACATCCCTGGACACTATGGAACAATTTAGCATGGCCAATCCACCCTAACCTGCACAACCCTGGTCACTATGGGACAATTTATCATGGCCAATCCACCCTAGCCTGGACATCCCTGGGCACTATGGAACAATTTAGCATGGCCAATCCACCCTAACCTGCACATCCCTGGGCACTATGGGACAATTTATCATGGCCAATCCACCCTAACCTTCCCATCCCTGGGCACTATGGGACAATTTAGCACGGCCAATCCACCCTAACCTACACATCCCTGGACACTATGGGACAATTTAGCACGGCCAATCCACCCTAACCTACACATCCCTGGACACTATGGGACTATTTAGCACGTCCAATCCACCCTAACCTGCACATCCCTGGACACTATGGGACAATTTATCATGGTCAATCCACCCTAGCCTGGACATCCCTGGGCACTATGGAACCATTTAGCATGGCCAATCCACCCTAACCTGCACAACCCTGGTCACTATGGGACAATTTAGCATGGCCAATCCACCCTAGCCTGGACATCCCTGGGCACTATGGAACCATTTAGCATGGCCAATCCACCCTAACCTGCACAACCCTGGTCACTATGGGACAATTTAGCATGGCCAATCCACCCTAACCTCCACAACCCTGGTCACTATGGGACAATTTAGCATGGCCAATCCACCCTAACCTGCACATCCCTGAGCACTATGGGACAATTTAGCATGGCCAATCCACCCTCACCTGCACATCCCTGGACACTATGGGACTATTTAGCATGGCCAATCCACCCTCACCTGCACATCCCTGGACACTATGGGACTATTTAGCACGGCCAATCCCCCCTATCCTGCACACCTTTGGACTGTGGGAGGGAATCGGAGTGAGGGCGGTTTGTGGAGAAACAGTGAGGGTGCGATGGGCTCCTGGTTCCCAGGCACGTTTCAAATTCTCTCTCCGCAACATTTGAATGCAGTCAGCTTATCCCTCCCTCTGTCTTGGTCTGAACGTTCTCCGGACAGAATCGTACGGTCCACATCGTCATTGGCGATACCATTTCTGTCTTGAGCATCATCGCTACAGTTTTGGCTTGCCAATCCTGGCTCTTCAGGATCTGCCATCCCCTGTATGCCTCAGTCAGAGTGACCATACTAACCCACTTGGTGTCTCTTCCAGAATTGCAGTCGTTGGCCGAACTAATCGGGCCCTACGGAATGAAGCATCTCAGCGAGCACTTGATGTGGCACATCACCTCCCAAGTCAATGAGCTGAAGGTAAGGGACGCGCCACCCAACCTTCTGACCCACAAGTGCCCTGGGGAGTGACCAGCCCGTGGTCCCGCAGGTTGGCGCAAACCCAGCCCGTTGGCATGGGTCTGGAGCCAGCTTTGCTGTGCGAGGGAGGTAGGAGGTCCAATGAGGATGGGCGTGACTGGCGCTTGGCACATTGACATAGCCGTCAGCGCAGGGGTGAAGATGCGACGGGCACTGCCTGATGACCTTACGCGCAGCAGGATGTGAACTGAGCGTGAGCAGGAGAGACCAGTGAGGCACAGAGGGAAGCGAGAGTGACACAGGAGACAGTAGCAAGGCTGACATATTGGCCTGCTTCTCATTCCAACAGAAACTGGTGGTGGAGAACATGGACATACTGGCTCAGGTGAAGTCGAGCCTGTATAAACCCGAAGTGATGACACACCACGCCAAGCGTCTCACCGGTGAGTGACTACCTCTCTGCTACGTCCCTGGCGCGTTAGCAACATGATGTGCTTTGTCTCTAACATGGTTCTCTGCCATTCAACACCTCTCTCTCATTGCGAGGGCTGATGCTTTGACCTCTGTCATTCTGTTTCTTCCCAGTTGACTTGGTGTGACCACAATACTGAGGGAAAGTGAGGGCTGCAGATGCTGCTGAGTCAGAGGCGCGAGTGTGGTGCTGGAAAAGCACAGCGGGTCAGACAGCATTGAGGGGCAGGGGAGTTGACGTTTCGGACATAAGCACATTCCTGATGAAGGGCTTATGCCCAAAACATTGATTCCCCTGCTCCTCGGATGTTGCCAGACCTGCTGTGCTTTTCCAGCACCACCGGTTGCGACTCCCACAACACTGAGCCAGCCAGCGTGCTTCCATATCTCCCCACCTTCCCAGCTCAACATCAACCTTCTTCTTCTCCCTCTTTCTGATAGTCCCAACTCTCTCACACTATCTCTCACTCACTCTGTCTCACTCTCTCACACTATCTCCCACTCACTATCTCACTCTCTCACTCTATCTTCCACTCACTGTCTCAGTCTCACACACTATCTCCCACTCACTCTGTCTCACTCTCATACTATCTCTCACTCACTGTCTTGCTCTCTCTCACTACCTCTCACTCACTCTATCTCCCTCACTCTCTCACACTGTCTCACTTGCTCTCTCACTCTCTCTCACACTCCCTCTCCCTCGGTCTCTCACACTCACACATACTCTCTCATGCAATCTCTGACACTCTTGTACTCACTCTTGCTCACTCGCTCATATTCTCTCTCTCTCTCTCCCTCTCTCTCTCCCTCTCTCTCTCTTTCTCTTGGGCTGCCTTTCTTTCCTGCTCACGCTGTCTTGTGCTCTCTCTCTCTCTCTCTTTCTGTTTCCACCTTCTCCCTCCACAGCAGATCACCAAGAGCACTTCAGCAAGATCTCTGCTGCTTCCGTCATTCCTCCAGCCACCGTCCCCGAGCTCCTGCTGAAGTCCTTTCTCATCACTGCCATGTTCCGATCTCACGGTGACAGAAAGCTCTGCCAGTTTCCCTCGAGGGTTACCCTGCCTGGTTCCTGCGATACCTACCTCTGGGACAGTATCGATGTGATATCTTTTCCTGACTGATTTGGAGCTGCTCAGGCCTCCCTCAGATTTGGGTATTATATCTGAACCCGATCAATCATTCCTTATCTGATGCTCGACAATTCCCGATGAAGGGCTTTTGCCCGAAACGTCGTTTTCCCTGCTCCTCGGATGCTGCCTGAACTGCTGTGCTTTTCCAGCACCACTCTGATCTAGACTCTGATCTCCAGCATCTGCAGTCCTCACCTTTCACCTGGGTCCCCGAACTGTCAACACTTGATTTATCTGCTTGCCTAACATTCCTCCAAACTTCACTGACCTGCCTGATACATTTCCCACCGAACGCACAAGAGTTGCCGCCCTTGCAGGATGAACCCTTCACTCTCCCACACCATGTGAGCCCTGAAATCTTGTCAGCGGGACAGGGTTCCCCTGACGAATGGTCGATCTCCCTGAACCGCGCACCTGCCTGATTCACCCGCTCGCTGCATTTAGGGCGAAGGTGGTCACTTGGGAAAGCTTAGAGCTGATCGCCTTGTCTCACTTCCCCCAAAACTGGCCTGTGGGTGGGACAGAGGCTTACAGCGTGAGTCCTCACCCAGCTCTCAGTCCTCACCCAGCTCTCAGTCCTCACCCAGCTCTCAGTCCTCGCCCAGCTCCTAGTCCTCACCCAGCTCTCAGTCCTCACCCAGCTCTCAGTCCTCACCCAGCTCTCAGTCCTCACCCAGCTCCTAGTCCTCACCCAGCTCTCAGTCCTCACCCAGCTCTCAGTCCTCGCCCAGCTCCTAGTCCTCGCCCAGCTCTCAGTCCTCACCCAGCTCTCAGTCCTCACCCAGCTCTCAGTCCTCACCCAGCTCCTAGTCCTCACCCAGCTCTCAGTCCTCACCCAGCTCTCAGTCCTCACCCAGCTCTCAGTCCTCACCCAGCTCCTAGTCCTCACCCAGCTCTCAGTCCTCACCCAGCTCTCAGTCCTCACCCAGCTCTCAGTCCTCACCCAGCTCCTAGTCCTCACCCAGCTCTCAGTCCTCACCCAGCTCCTAGTCCTCACCCAGCTCTCAGTCCTCACCCAGCTCTCAGTCCTCACCCAGCTCTCAGTCCTCACTCAGCTCTCAGTCCTCACCCAGCTCTCAGTCCTCACCCAGCTCTCAGTCCTCACCCAGCTCTTAGTCCTCACCCAGCTCTTAGTCCTCACCCAGCTCTCAGTCCTCACCCAGCTCTCAGTCCTCACCCAGCTCTCAGTCCTCACCCAGCTCTGAGTCCTCACCCAGTTCCTAGTCCTCACCCAGCTCTCAGTCCTCACCCAGCTCCTAGTCCTCACCCAGCTCTCAGTCCTCACTCAGCTCCTAGTCCTCACCCAGCTCTCAGTCCTCACCCAGCTCTCAGTCCTCACCCAGCTCTCAGTCCTCTCCTAGTCCTCACCCAGCTCCTAGTCGTAGTGTGTTTGATGGGGGAACAGGGGAGAGAGCGCTTTTCTCTGTATCTAACCCTGTGCTGTCCCTGTCCTGGGAGTGTTTGATGGGGGGACAGTGTACAGGAAGCTTTACTCTGTATCTAACCCTGTGCTGTCCCTGTCCTGGGAGTGTTTGATGGGGGAACAGTGTAGAGGCAGCTTTACTCTGTATCTAAACCCGTGCTGTCCCTGTCCTGGGAGTGTTTGATGGGGAGAGTGTAGAGAGAGCTTTACTCTGTATGTAACACCGTGCTTTCCATGTCCTGGGTGTGTTTGTTGGGGACAGTGTAGAGGGAGCTTTACTCTGTATCTAACCCCGTGCTGTCCCTGTCCTGGGAGTGTTTGATGGGGGACAGTGTAGAGTGAGCTTTACTCTGTGTCTAACCCTGTGTTGTCCCTGTCCTGGGAGTGTTTGATGGGGGGACAGTGTAGAGGGAGCTTTACTCTGTATCTAACCCTGTGCTGTCCCTGTCCTGGCAGTGTTTGATGGGGGACAGTGTAGAGGGAGCTTTACTCTGTATCTAACCCCGTGCTGTCCCTGTCCTGGGAGTGTTTGATGGGGACATTGTAGAGGGAGCCTTATTCTGCATCTCATCCCATGCTGTCCCTGTCCTGGGAGTGTTTGATGGGGGGGGGACAGTGTAGGGGGAGCTTTACTCTGTATCTAACCCTGTGCTGTCCCTGTCCTGGGAGTGTTTGATGGGGGGACAGTGTAGGGGGAGCTTTACTCTGTATCTAACCCTGTGCTGTCCCTGTCCTGGGAGTGTTTGATGGGGGGACAGTGTAGAGGGAGCTTTAGTCTGTATCTAACCCCATGCTGTCCCTGTCCTGGGAGTGTTTGATGGGGGGACAGTGTAGGGGGAGCTTTACTCTGTATCTAACCCTGTGCTGTCCCTGTCCCGGGAGTGTTTGATGGGGACGGTGTAGAGGGAGCATTACTCTGCATCTAACTCCGTGCTGTCTCTGTCCTGGGAGTGTTTGATGGGGACAGTGTAGAGAGAGCTTTACTCTGTATCTAACCCCATGCTGTCCCTGTCCTGGGAGTGTTTGATGGGGGGACAGTGTAGGGGGAGCTTTACTCTGTATCTAACCCTGTGCTGTCCCTGTCCTGGGAGTGTTTGATGGGGGGACAGTGTAGAGGGAGCTTTAGGCTGTGTTTAACCCTGTGCTGTCCATGTCCTTGGAGTGTTTGATGGAGTCCGTGTTGAGGGAGCTTGACCAACCGAAGATTTGGCTGCATATGACATTTTTTGATTCCATCCCGCCTCTGTGAACCCTCAGTTTTGCGTCGGTCTTCCATACTGGCTGTGATGGATCATATTGCTTGGATCACTTATGGAGGTTTATCAAATCCTGGGGGGCACGGATCGGGTGAATGGCCTATTTCCCAGAGTGGAGGAGTCTTGAACTAGAGGAGGATAGGTTTAGGGTGAGAGGGGAAAAATTTACATGGGATCTAAGGGGCAACTTTTTCACTCAGAGTGTGGTACGTGTGTGGAATGAGCTGCCAGAGGAAGTGGTGGAGGCTGGTACAATTACAGCATTTAAGAGGCATTTGGATGGGTATATGAATAGGAAGGGGTTAGAGGGATATGGGCCGGGTGCTGGCAGGTGGGACTAGATTGGGTTGGGATATCGGGTCGGCATCGACAGGTTGGACCGAAGGGTCTGTTTGTGTGACTCTGTGACTCTCTGAGAGAGAATAGATGATCCCAGGATAGAGGAACCCTTCCCCCCAAATCATTCCCAAGGCCTATCACAACGTGCAGGACCTTTGTCTTGCTCATGGTGGAAATGCTTTTGAGGAGTTGGTGTTGTGTCCGTGCAGATGGGAACTGACCTCCGCTTCCTTCACATTGTTCCTCACCCTCTCTTTGTCCTCCAGCCTCTGAAAACGTCCTGAAGAGGATGACCATTATCGGAGTGATCCTGAACTTCCGGGCGATGGCGCAGGAAGCTCTGCGGGGTGTAAGTTGACATCACTGTCCTGACGGTCGCTGAGTGGGCGCACCGTGTCCCCGCGCATCCCGATTACCCTGCAGCGGTAACCATGTTCCCAAGAGAGCATCCCAACACACTCTTGGCTGGCACCTCGGTTTCTGCCCTCCGGCAAAGCTGGCACCATCTGGAACAGCAAGGTCCCTGTCACTTCTGTGTGCTGGCAGACCTCCATTGGCGCCTGGTTAAGCAGGAGCTGATTGTCCCCATCCTGCCTTTACAGTTGCCCCCCGACATTGGCCCTCCCGATCACGAGGGTCTGCCCAAGGGCACTGCATCGCCATGCTGTTCATCCCTCTCCAATTCTGACCTCTTCAACATACTGGATCTTGACTCCTCCACTCAATGTTGTGACAGCAGTGACCTTGCAGAGACGCTGGCAATGTTCTGGGGACCCTGGGTTTCAATCCCACCACAGCAGATGGTGACAGTCGAATGCAAATGAAATCTGGCAATCAGAATCAGCAGATGTCAGTGGTTGGGGAAAACTCCATCTGGTTCACGAATGACCTTCAGGGAAGGCAACTGCCATCCTTACCTGGTCTGGGCCTACACGTGACTCCAGACACACAGCCAACATGCTTGGCTTACAAATGCCCTCTGGACAACAGGGATGGGACAAGTAATGCTGGGCCTAGCCAGTGAAGTCTTCACCCTGTGAATGAACGAAAAACATAGGAATTCCCTCCCTCACCGTCTCCCAACACGCCTTCCTCCTTTAGCATGGCCAATCCACCCTAACCTGCACATCCCTGGGCACTATGGGACAATTTAGCATGGCCAATCCACCCTAACCTGCACAGCCCTGGACACTATAGGACAATTTAGCACGGCCAATCCACCCTAACCTGCACATCCCTGGGCACTATGGGACAATTTAGCACGGCCAATCCACCCTACCCTGCACAGCCCTGGACACTATAGGACAATTTAGCACGGCCAATCCACCCTAACCTGCACATCCCTGGGCACTATGGGACAATTTAGCACGGCCAATCCACCCTAACCTGCACATCCCTGGGCACTATGGGACAATTTAGCATGGCCAATCCACCCTAACCTGCACTTCCCTGGGCACTATGGGACAATTTAGCATGGCCAATCCACCCTAACCTGCACATCCCTGGGCACTATGGGACTATTTAGCACGGCCAATCCACCCTAACCTGCACATCCCTGGGCACTATGGGACAATTACCTGTGGCCAATTCACCTTAACCTGCACATCCCTGGGCACTATGGGACAATTTAGCATGGCCAATCCACCCTAAACTGCACATCCCTGGACACTATGGGACAATTTAGCACAGTCAATCCACCCTAACCTGCACATCCCTGGGCACTATGGGACAATTTAGCATGGCCAATCCACCCTAACCTGCACATGCCTGGGCACTATGGGACAATTTATCACGGCTAATCCACCCTAACCTGCACATCCCTGGACACTATGGGACAATTTAGCATGGCCAATGCACCCTAACCTGCACATCCATGGACACTATGGGACAATTTAGCATGGCCAATCCACTCTAACCTGCACACCCCTGGGCACTATGGGACAATTTAGCATGGCCAATCCACCCTAACCTGCACATCCTTCGACACTGTGGGACAATTTAGCATGGCCAATCCACCCTAACCTGCACATCCCTGGGCACTATGGGACAATTTAGCACGGCCAATCCACCCTAACCTGCACATCCCTGGGCACTATGGGACAATTTAGCACGGCCAATCCACCCTAACCTGCACATCCCTGGGCACTATGGGACAATTTAGCACGGCCAATCCACCCTAACCTGCACATCCCTGGGCACTATGGGACAATTTAGCACGGCCAATCCACCCTAACCTGCACATCCCTGGGCACTATGGGACAATTTAGCACGGCCAATCCACCCTAACCTGCACATCCCTGGGCACTATGGGACAATTTAGCATGGCCAATCCACCCTAACCTGCACATCTTTGGACTGTGAGAGGAAACCGGAGCACCCGGAGGAAACCCACACAGACACGGGGAGAATGTGCGAACTCCACACAGACAGTCGCCCGAGGCTGGAATCGAACCTGGGTCCCTGGTGCTGTGAGGAAGCAGCGCTAACAACTGAGCCACCGTGCTGCCCTCAAGTTGAGACTCTTGCAGACCTATTGTGCTCCCTATTGTTATCGCTATTGTTACTGTACAATACACACTGATAACTGAATCCATTACATAGAGACAGTGATTGAAGCTAACGCTGATACCTTTATGTCATGTGTTGTGATGTCGTGCAGCTGTCTTCTGGGTACAGGTCTGCCTGGTTTGGGATGGTTGGCATCCGCGATAGAGCGCTTGAACCTCCAGTGGTAAATGTTACAGAAATTTTCTTTCTATTCCTTCGACAGGTCTTATCCAGTCGTATCCCATTCCTCATGGGCTCCGTTGAGATTCTGAATGATGTCGTCAACCCTGCCACTGACATTAAGGTACGGGAGGCCATGGTTACACGGGTATGTGGGCGGGTGCGGTTTGACTCAATCTCGTGCCACCCTCTGCGTCAGTTGTCTTTCACGCTGCTTCCCCAAGCGTTTTCAGTGACTGGGATCGGGTGACTGACGGCGGATATTTTAGCCCAATTGCTGTCGCGCCAAAGAGAAAAGGACATGTTACCGCGGCAACCAGCAAGCGTGCACGCTCCCGGGCAGTGAAGGAGGGCACAGGTGTTGCCCACGGAGCGCGAGACAGAGGGTTGCGAATCCGTGAAAGGGATCACTGACTCAATTCAGCGCGCCCGCGTCCTGCTTTGCAGTGGGGTGGGCTGAAGCCTTTTTGTACATGCGGGAACAGAGCCTAGCCACTAGGCCCAGCGCCCTGTGGTCACCCCCGCCAATGTGGGGCGATCTGCTATCTGAAAAACCTCAGCAAACCATCTTCACTGTCCATCCCATTGGCGGTGACGGTAGCCTGCCGGTAATATCAGCAGACCTAGGAGGTGGGTTCAAACCTCACCATCTCATGGAGTTTAACCATTAAACCAGCAATTGAACATGAGGCATGGTGTTGACCCTGGCAACCATCATCCATTATTGTAAAAATGCCCTTCAGGGATTTATTGGAACTGTGCACCCCTCCTGATCTATCAGAATTAATTGCAAAATCTTGGGCATTCTCACTGTTTCACACAGACAAAGGTTTGGTTTGACCCCTTCAGTTTTACTGAAATGGTGAAGAGGCAGTTTGTCAATCCTGGAGGACGTGCATCTTGATATTTTGATCCCGAGTTACCCTTGGACTGAGAGGCTGGCCGGGCCATTTCAGAGGGGCAGTTAAACGTCAGCCAGCAGGTCTGGAGTCACATATAGGCAGAAGTGGGGACTGCTGATGCTGGAGATCAGAGTCAAGCTTAGAGTGGTGCTGCAAAAGCACAGCAGGTCAGGCAGCGTCCAAGGAGCAGGAGAGTCGACATTTCGGGCAAAATGGGGCCTCATTCCTGATGAAGGGCTTATGCCCGAAACGTCGATTTTCCTGCTCCTCGGATGCTGCCTGACCTGCTGTGCTTTTCCAGCAACACTCTAAGCTTGACTCTGGAGTCACACATAGGCGATTGTCATCCTTAGAACATAGAACATAGGAAAGTACAGCACAGTACAGGCCCACAGGCCCACGATTCCTTGTGTTGGAATCCTCCCCAGCTCACCCTTCCCAATTTCCTCCAGCCCTGGGGCGGGTGACGCTCTTTGTCCAAGTTCTGGCTGAGGGAGTGTCCGCCATTTTAATCTGGGCCTCTTAAATTTGGCAGTTCCCAACTTCAACCTCTCCCTCTGCGACAGCATCCTCCTTGAAAGGCTACCCTTGTTTCGGGTCACCTCGCCTTGAGTAGCTGAGTGTCAAATTCTGCTCAATAATGTGCCTGTACAGTATATCGACCGAACACAGGAAATTAGAGAAATGCAAACTTTTCCTTGCTTGTATCGGCAGAATGTAAACCTTTGACCTCTGGGCCACTCATGAAAAGGCATCAGGCTTCGGTGCCTGGTTTGTTTCTCAGAGGATCAGCGTGTGAGGTGCTCATACCCACTGGCTCTCCCATTCCATGTTCCCTGTGGAGAATATTTACGTCTCTCTCTCCTCCTTCCCTCAAACGCCCACTGCTGACCCTCACACAGAGAGAGAGAGAGAGAGAGAGAGAGAGGATACCCTGAGTTAACTTGTTTCTTGATTCCTGCAGGATCTGTTAGCTATCTATGAACTGACGTCTGCTGCTGGCGTTTCATGCCTTGTGGATCCTGCCCTTGTCATTGCGCTTTCCAATCCGAAAAATGGTAAGCTCGCGAACAAAAAAAAATCAAAAGTCAACGGGTCTATTCCGCTATTTCCCCTGTGCCAATCTCAGCCCCCCCGTCGCTAAGTATGGGCTGCATCTTTGACTCACTGTGCCTGGCAAATACAAACGGGATCAGTCGGTAGCAGACTACTTCCTGAGTTACAGGGTGAACTGGGCCTAAAACCTGGCACACTGCAGTGCCGAGGGAGAGCTGCAGTGTTGACTAAGCTGCTTCCTCCTCTCAGCTCCCTCCTTCTCTCTCAGCTGGGTGTGTGGCACGTCGCTTTAAGGAAACGCAGCTTATTAGTGAAGCTGGTAAGGAGGCCAGAAAACTTGGACAGAACCCCTTGCTGCTTCCCTCAAACACACTCTTTCCCTGCTTCGAGCTGATGCTGTCCATTCTCTCTAGAAAACAATAAACTCAGTGAAATTTAAAAAAAAATAGAACTGCAAAGGCTGGAAATCAGAAACAAAACCAGCAGTTGTTGGACAAACTCAGCAGGTCTGGCGACATCTGCGGAGAGAAGTCAGAGTGAATGCTTCAGGTCCTGTGAGCACCCCACCCCCGCCTCCTTCAGCAGCCACAGTCCCTTCAGTTTGTGTCTCTGGCCTGTAACCCCATGACCTTTCACGATTGGGATGGATTCAGGTGGCCGTTTGTTCACCCGTGCCTGCAGTGCATTCTGGGAAAGGCGGCCCTACTCTGTGCAGTTCACCACCCACCAACTCAAGGGGCAGTGAGCAATGGGCCGCACGCCTTTCACAGCAAAAAATACAGCAGGTTCGGGAAATCTGAAGGAGACAGCGAGGAGGCTGGAGAGATTCAGCACCAGTGGGGAGAAAGCAAACAGTCCCAGGACAGGGGGACTATTTCCAAACTCAGAGCTGTCGCTTTGTATGGGCCGGTGGGGTGGTTTACACAGTGAGTCAGCACCTGTGACACCCCTCTGCATACCCCCCGCACCCCCCAACAAATGACCTACAAAGATGCCAAGCAAAGGGAACCAACGAAGAGCAGGTAGAAGCACCAGGGGGCATTGTAGGACCCTGCAGAAGGGACAATTGGCTGATCCACCTGGGCAGAAGTCAAGGACTCGCTGATCAGCAACACCATACTACAATATCGCCCCAAATCCCACCCAGACTGACACACTACAATATCGCCCCAAATCCCACCCAGACTGACACACTACAATATCGCTCCGAATCCCACCCAGACTGACACACTACAATATCGCTCCGAATCCCACCCAGACTGACACACTACAATATCGCTCCGAATCCCACCCAGACTGACACACTACAATATCGCTCCGAATCCCACCCAGACTGACACACTACAATATCGCCCCAAATCCCACCCAGACTGACACACTACAATATCGCTCCGAATCCCACCCAGACTGACACACTACAATATCGCTCCGAATCCCACCCAGACTGACACACTACAATATCGCTCCGAATCCCACCCAGACTGACACACTACAATATCGCCCCAAATCCCACCCAGACTGACACACTACAATATCGCTCCGAATCCCACCCAGACTGACACACTACAATATCGCCCCAAATCCCACCCAGACTGACACACTACAATATCGCTCCGAATCCCACCCAGACTGACACACTACAATATCGCTCCGAATCCCACCCAGACTGACACACTACAATATTGCCCCAAATCCCACCCAGACTGACACACTACAATATCGCTCCGAATCCCACCCAGACTGACACACTACAATATCGCCCCGAATCCCACCCAGACTGACACACTACAATATCGCCCCGAATCCCACCCAGACTGACACACTACAGTATCGCTCCGAATCCCACCCAGACTGACACACTACAATATCGCTCCGAATCCCACCCAGACTGACACACTACAATATCGCTCCGAATCCCACCCAGACTGACACACTACAATATCGCTCCGAATCCCACCCAGACTGACACACTACAATATCGCTCCGAATCCCACCCAGACTGACACACTACAATATCGCCCCGAATCCCACCCAGACTGACACACTACAATATCGCCCCGAATCCCACCCAGACTGACACACTACAATATCGCTCCGAATCCCACCCAGACTGACACACTACAATATCGCTCCGAATCCCACCCAGACTGACACACTACAATATCGCTCCGAATCCCACCCAGACTGACACACTACAATATCGCTCCGAATCCCACCCAGACTGACACACTACAATATCGCCCCAAATCCCACCCAGACTGACACACTACAATATCGCCCCGAATCCCACCCAGACTGACACACTACAATATCGCCCCAAATCCCACCCAGACTGACACACTACAATATCGCTCCGAATCCCACCCAGACTGACACACTACAATATCGCTCCGAATCCCACCCAGACTGACACACTACAATATCGCTCCGAATCCCACCCAGACTGACACACTACAATATCGCCCCAAATCCCACCCAGACTGACACACTACAATATCGCCCCGAATCCCACCCAGACTGACACACTACAATATCGCCCCAAATCCCACCCAGACTGACACACTACAATATCGCTCCGAATCCCACCCAGACTGACACACTACAATATCGCCCCAAATCCCACCCAGACTGACACACTACAATATCGCTCCGAATCCCACCCAGACTGACACACTACAATATCGCTCCAAATCCCACCCAGACTGACACACTACAATATCGCCCCAAATCCCACCCAGACTGACACACTACAATATCGCTCCGAATCCCACCCAGACTGACACACTACAATATCGCTCCGAATCCCACCCAGACTGACACACTACAATATCGCTCCGAATCCCACCCAGACTGACACACTACAATATCGCTCCGAATCCCACCCAGACTGACACACTACAATATCGCCCCAAATCCCACCCAGACTGACACACTACAATATCGCTCCGAATCCCACCCAGACTGACACACTACAATATCGCTCCGAATCCCACCCAGACTGACACACTACAATATCGCTCCGAATCCCACCCAGACTGACACACTACAATATCGCCCCAAATCCCACCCAGACTGACACACTACAATATCGCTCCGAATCCCACCCAGACTGACACACTACAATATCGCCCCAAATCCCACCCAGACTGACACACTACAATATCGCTCCGAATCCCACCCAGACTGACACACTACAATATCGCTCCGAATCCCACCCAGACTGACACACTACAATATTGCCCCAAATCCCACCCAGACTGACACACTACAATATCGCTCCGAATCCCACCCAGACTGACACACTACAATATCGCCCCGAATCCCACCCAGACTGACACACTACAATATCGCCCCGAATCCCACCCAGACTGACACACTACAGTATCGCTCCGAATCCCACCCAGACTGACACACTACAATATCGCTCCGAATCCCACCCAGACTGACACACTACAATATCGCTCCGAATCCCACCCAGACTGACACACTACAATATCGCTCCGAATCCCACCCAGACTGACACACTACAATATCGCTCCGAATCCCACCCAGACTGACACACTACAATATCGCCCCGAATCCCACCCAGACTGACACACTACAATATCGCCCCGAATCCCACCCAGACTGACACACTACAATATCGCTCCGAATCCCACCCAGACTGACACACTACAATATCGCTCCGAATCCCACCCAGACTGACACACTACAATATCGCTCCGAATCCCACCCAGACTGACACACTACAATATCGCTCCGAATCCCACCCAGACTGACACACTACAATATCGCCCCGAATCCCACCCAGACTGACACACTACAATATCGCCCCGAATCCCACCCAGACTGACACACTACAATATCGCCCCAAATCCCACCCAGACTGACACACTACAATATCGCTCCGAATCCCACCCAGACTGACACACTACAATATCGCTCCGAATCCCACCCAGACTGACACACTACAATATCGCTCCGAATCCCACCCAGACTGACACACTACAATATCGCCCCAAATCCCACCCAGACTGACACACTACAATATCGCCCCGAATCCCACCCAGACTGACACACTACAATATCGCCCCAAATCCCACCCAGACTGACACACTACAATATCGCTCCGAATCCCACCCAGACTGACACACTACAATATCGCCCCAAATCCCACCCAGACTGACACACTACAATATCGCTCCGAATCCCACCCAGACTGACACACTACAATATCGCTCCAAATCCCACCCAGACTGACACACTACAATATCGCCCCAAATCCCACCCAGACTGACACACTACAATATCGCTCCAAATCCCACCCAGACTGACACACTACAATATCGCTCCAAATCCCACCCAGACTGACACACTACAATATCGCTCCGAATCCCACCCAGACTGACACACTACAATATCGCTCCGAATCCCACCCAGACTGACACACTACAATATCGCTCCGAATCCCACCCAGACTGACACACTACAGTATCGCTCCGAATCCCACCCAGACTGACACACTACAATATCGCCCCAAATCCCACCCAGACTGACACACTACAATATCGCTCCGAATCCCACCCAGACTGACACACTACAGTATCGCTCCGAATCCCACCCAGACTGACATCCTAAGAAAACCCTGTCATCGCCAGGGTTTGGTGTGAAGTGAATTTACGGTTTTGAGTAGACGGTGGTCTCCGCCACAAAGCGGCGACTAATTTAGCCCAAGAGGCTCCAGAGCGACAGAAACGGACGCTCAAAATTAGGCAACGAGAAACGTAAAAGAGCTGGAAATCAGATACCAGAACAGAAATTGCTGGAGAAGCTCAGCAGGTCTGGCCGCACCTGTGGAGAGAGAAAGCACAGTTTATGTTTCGGGTCCAATGACCTTTCTTCAGTTCCAATCAAGGTCAAGTCAGCATAGATCTACTTGACCTTACAGAGAGACATTTGGTGATGTTTTCACCTGAGGGTCCCCAGGCCTCTGGTGAGGGGAGCGGTTGGGAAGGAGTGGGGGAACCTCAGCTGGTCTGGGAATTGAACCCACACTTTTAGTGATACTCTGCATCAGAAACCAACCAACTGAGCTTGCCAACTCCTATCAGGTTGCTAATACCTCTTGCTGTTGACTCCCCAAGGTACTTAGGATCGAATTCTGTTCGTCAAATGCCAACACGTGATCCCCTCGCCAATACCTATCCCTCATAATAAACAGGTTGCCCGGATTATTCATCACATTGCTGATTGTGGGATTGTACTGTGCGCAAAATGGGCAGCTGCGTTTCCCTGCAATGGTGGCTGCACTTTGAGAAAGTGCCTTATTGGAGGGAAGGCACATTTCAGGTGCCCAGTGGACACGAAAGGTGCTATGCAAATGCACAGCACTGACCCAGAAGCTGGGTCAATGGGACGGCACATCCAGAGGTCAAGCCAGACTTTGTTTGTGCGTCCCCTGAGACTTGATAAACTCTCAACCTGGCATCTGCTCGCAGGCTGCAGTGAGAAGTGTGTGCTGGGCACTTGTGCGTTGCCAACAGTGCCAGCTGGGCGCTCTTTCCAGTCAGTGGCCTTTCGCGGCTTCCCACTGCACAATAGCATAATGGAGGCACTGTTTGAAAGAATCTTGCAGGTTCACCACGCGAGTGCTTTTCTGACCGTTGTCGCAATCCTCTGTTGTTCGAGCTTTCCCATTCTTGTTTAACATTTCCCTGCTCCGAGTGGAGCAGCCTGGCCCCTCCCACAATGCACTTGTCTTGGCTTAATACCAACATCCAGGCATGGAAGACTTTGTCCTGACTTTGGGCATCACTGGAAGAGGTCTGTGTAGAGCAGGGCAAGATGCTGGAGGAGGAGGAGGAGAACCTGCACCTGGAGGCTATTGTCACAAAGAGGGTCTTCAGGGAGTGGACAGCGGAGAACCCGGGAGCTTGTAGCAAGTCTGAGCTTTGACATGAAAATCACCGATAGACCTAAGGTTGACGACAGGGAGTGAGGACAGAGACTGCTGCACCTTTGGCGATGATCTTTGCGTCCTCACTGTCCACTGGAGTGTTACCAGTTGATTGGAGGGTGGAAAATGTTATTCCCTTGTTCAAGAAAATGAATCGGGATAATCCTGGGAATTACCGACCAGTCTGTGGTGGGTAAAGTATTGGAGAGGATTCCAAGAGACAGGATTTATGATTACTTGGAAAACCATAGTTTGATTAGAGATAGTCAGCATGGCTTTGTGAGGGGCAGATCATGCCTCAAACTTTATTGAATTCTTTGAGGATGTGACAAAACACATAGATGAAGGTAGAGCAGTGGATGTGGTGTCCATGGATTTTAGCAAGGCATTTGATAAGGTTCCCCATGGTAAGCTCATTCAGAAAGTACAGAGGCATGGGATACAGGGAAATTTGGCTGTTTGGATACAGAATTGGCTGGCCCATAGAAGACAGAGGGTGGTAGTAGATGGAAATTATTCAGCCTGGTGCTCGGTGACCAGTGATGTTCCGCAGGGATCTATTCTGGGACCTCTGCTCTTTGTGATTTGTACAAATGACTTGGATGAGGAGGTGGAAGGGTGGGTTTTTAAGTTTGTCGATGACCCGAAGGGTGATGGAGTGGTGATAGTGTGGAGGGCAGTTGTAGGTTGCGACGGGACATTGACAGGATGTAGAACTGGGCTGAGAAGTGGCAGATGGAGTTCAACCTGGAAAAGTGTGAGGGGATTCATTTTGGAAGGTCAAATTTGAATGCAGATTACAGGGTTAAAGACCAGATTCTTGGCAAGGTGGAGGAATGGAGGGATCTTGGGGTCCATGTCCATAGATCCCTCAAAGTTGCCACCTCAGTTGACAGGGTTGTTAAGAAGGCATGTGGTGTGTTGGCTTTCGTTAGCAGGGGATTGAGTTTAAGAGCCGTGAGGTTATGCTGCAGCTCTATAAAGCCCTGGTTAGACCACACTTGGAATATAGTGTTCAGTTCTGGTCACCTTGTTATAGGAAGGATGTGGAAGGTTTACAGAGGGTACAGAGGAGATTTACCAGGATGCTGCCTGGGCTGGAGGGCAGGTCTTATGTAGAAAGGTTAAGGGAGCCAGGGCTTTTCCTATCTGAGTGAAGGATGAGAGATGACTTGAGAGAGGTGTATAAGATGACGAGAGGCATAGATACAGTGGATAACCAGAGGCTTTTCCCCCAGGGTGGAAATGTCTGTCATGAGGGGGCATAACTTAAAGGTGATGAGAGGAAGGTTTAGGGGCGATGTCAGAGGTGGGTTCTTTACACAGAGAGCGGTGGGTGTGTGTGACACGGAGAGCAGTGGGTGTGTGTGACACGGAGAGCGGCGGGTGTGTGAGACACGGAGAGCGGCGGGTGTGTGTGACACGGAGAGCGGCGGGTGTTTGTGACACGGAGAGCGGTGGGTGTGTGAGACACAGAGAGCGGTGGGTGTGAGACACGGAGAGCGGCGGGTGTGTGTGACACGGAGAGCGGTGGGTGTGTGTGACACGGAGAGCGGCGGGTGTGTGTGAGACGGAGAGCGGCGGGTGTGTGTGAGACATGGAGAGCGGTGGGTGTGACACGGAGAGCGGTGGGTGTGTGTGACACGGAGAGCGGGGGGTGTGTGTGAGACGGAGAGCGGCGGGTGTGTGTGACACGGAGAGCGGTGGGTGTGTGTGACACGGAGAGCGGTGGGTGTGTGTGAGACAGAGAGCGGTGGGTGTGTGAGACACGGAGAGCGGTGGGTGTGTGTGAGACGGAGAGCGGTGGGTGTGTGTGACACGGAGAGCGGTGGGTGTGTGTGAGACGGAGAGCGGTGGGTGTGTGTGACACGGAGAGCGGTGGGTGTGTGTGAGACGGAGAGCGGCGGGTGTGTGTGAGACGGAGAGCGGCGGGTGTGTGTGACACGGAGAGCGGCGGGTGTGTGTGAGACGGAGAGCGGCGGGTGTGTGTGAGACGGAGAGCGGTGGGTGTGTGTGACACGGAGAGCGGCGGGTGTGTGTGACACGGAGAGCGGCGGGTGTGTGTGAGACGGAGAGCGGCGGGTGTGTGTGAGACGGAGAGCGGTGGGTGTGTGTGACACGGAGAGCGGTGGGTGTGTGTGAGACGGAGAGCGGCGGGTGGGTGTGAGACGGAGAGCGGCGGGTGTGTGTGAGACGGAGAGCGGCGGGTGTGTGTGACACGGAGAGCGGCGGGTGTGTGTGACACGGAGAGCGGTGGGTGTGTGAGACACGGAGAGCGGTGGGTGTGTGAGACACGGAGAGCGGCGGGTGTGTGTGACACGGTGAGCGGTGGGTGTGTGTGACACGGAGAGCGGTGGGTGTGTGTGACACGGTAAGCGGTGGGTGTGTGTGACACGGAGAGCGGTGGGTGTGTGTGACACAGAGAGCGGTGGGTGTGTGTGTGACATGGAGAGCGGCGGGTGTGTGTGACACGGAGAGCGGTGGGTGTGTGTGAGACGGAGAGCGGCGGGTGTGTGTGAGACGGAGAGCGGTGGGTGTGTGTGACACGGAGAGCGGTGGGTGTGTGAGACACGGAGAGCGGCGGGTGTGTGTGAGACGGAGAGCGGCGGGTGTGTGTGAGACGGAGAGCGGTGGGTGTGTGTGACACGGAGAGCGGCGGGTGTGTGTGAGACGGAGAGCGGTGGGTGTGTGTGACACGGAGAGCGGTGGGTGTGTGAGACACGGAGAGCGGCGGGTGTGTGTGACACGGAGAGCGGTGGGTGTGTGTGACACGGAGAGCGGCGGGTGTGTGTGACACGGAGAGCGGTGGGTGTGTGTGACACGGAGAGCGGTGGGTGTGTGTGAGACACGGAGAGCGGTGGGTGTGTGTGAGACGGAGAGCGGTGGGTGTGTGTGACACGGAGAGCGGCGGGTGTGTGTGAGACGGAGAGCGGTGGGTGTGT